>NC_142390.1:6875000-6902500 GCF_059441005.1 Hippichthys cyanospilos | reverse complement strand
TGCAAATATAATATAATAAATATATATACACAATAGAAATGCAATGTACAGATTTTTCTTAAAAAATGTCATTGTTTTGGTGGAAAAATTATCCATCATAAACTTTAATAACATTGGAACTTTGTGAATTTCCAACGAAGACAAGAACAAACCAGCATAGTAAAATATGAATTAAAAACAATATTTATAAACCACAATATGTTGAAAATGTAATTAGTGCATAGAATTTTTTAAAGATGTTTCATTTCAAAAACATATGAACATATACGGTGTATCGATTATTTGATATTTAAATTCGTTCACTTGTTTTGCAGTGAGGCTCATCTCATAAAACGATGTTTGGAAATATGTTTTAATCCCGTAATTTTGTTTTGAAATGAAGCAATCGCTTATTGTTGCTGTATAAGAACGTCCACAAGAGGGCAATGTTGACCAATAATTGCCTCACCTGAGTTGCCCTTACTGTGACGAAGCGAAACACTTAATGAAGCTTTGAAGCTGACTATTATAATTAAAAAGGCAGCTGTCACCTCAAATTTATTTGCATATTAACCTAGACAATTTGGACGGTGAAGAATAACTTGCAGCGGCTCAGTTTAGCTCGACGAAACCGTACTAGATTGTCAATAAACTGGTTCGGTACATAAACTATGAAATCATGTAGGCTTTGTCGTAAAGCAGTGACGAAAGGTGTCGTAAAGACTGCATCATAATCAATGGTCGTATTGAGCGTTACATTGCCTGTCTTAAGGTCCTGAAAAGTTACATCTTGTAGTCCAATCATCTCCCTGCTGCGTAAATGTGCTTTGTTCTCACCATGTACTGTTATAAATAGGCTACTTATTCCAGAAAAGCTTAAAAATGGCTCCTCAGATCCAAATCATGATTAGAAAAAAATAAATAAGGCGAAGTAACAGAGCGGACTGGCGGAGGAGTTTTTACGTGTCATGGTGATGTGTTGGATCTCAGGCCTCCAGGTCGGCCTTTGCTTTGCGGGTCCAAGAAAGAAGGACAAACACACAAGCCAGGAACAACAGATAGGGATGAGCTAATCCTTGTTGTGGAGAATTCCAGACATTCCAACAGGGTGTTGTTCCCCGGGCGAGTTAATCGGCGAGTGGGGCTCGCGTCCGGGCTTTGCGCAAAACAAACAGGGCTTTTAGAAACCACGCTGAGTGGAAATTTGATGTCAAACACACTGAGGAGGCACTCATACCCTCAGGTATGCACGGAAAGACACACGGCTGACAGGAGGAACCTGAGGGGACTGGGTGAAAGGTTCAAGGGTGAAAGAGAGAAGACGGGGAGGGCTTCGAATCCTCTTAGCCGTTTCAGTGGGACTTGGGTAGCGGACTTCTCCATATTAGCCTCTCAATTCACGTGGCCTTTAGAATACCCTAAATCAAATGACAGCTCCAATCTATGATTTATGAGCAGATCTTTGAAAGACACATCCATTCATCCAGCCATCTTCGAGAGCCGATAATCCTCACAATGGTCGCAGGCTTGCTGGTGCCTATCCCAGCTGTCTTCGGGCAGCACACACACACACACATACATATATATATATATATATATATATGTGTATATGTGTGTATATATGTATGTATGTATGTATATATGTATGTATGTATATATGTATATATATATGTGTATATATATATATATATATATATATATATATATGTATATATATATGTATATATTTATATATATATGTATATATGTGTATATATATATATATATGTATATATTTATATATATATATATATACATATATATAATTTATAAAAAAAAAATATAAAAATATATATATATTTAAAAAAACACAAAAATTTATATAATATATATATATATATATATATATATATTTATAAAAAAATATAAAAAATATATATATTTAAAACATACACACAAAATCTATATAACATATCTATATGTATATATATATATATATATATATATATATATATATATATATATATATATATATATATATTATATAGATTTTTGTGTAAAATAAAAATCTATATAATATATATATATATATATATATATATATATATTATAAAGATTTTTGTGTGTGTTTTTTTTTGTACATAGAGAACAATATACCCAAAACCTGTGGTTGAATACTTGTTTTTTTTCTTGTTTTTTTTTTCTTAAACAAAATTTTGAACTCCGTTTAAACAAACCTTCGCAGCATGATACTCCGCGTTATTCTCCATTTCCCCATTTCAAATCAGTCAATTTTGCAGGAAATAGCGTGATAAGGATTACATTTCACTGTCGTTCACAACTAAGATTTGAATAAGTAAATTAACTCAATTGTTATTATTAATAAATTAATTCATTTAATTAACTTTTTAGTAGATCCCCATGCCCCCGTGACCTTTTCTCGCTCCCCTGTAAAACATACATTTTCACCAAGCAATCCCCTCCTATTGGCCCGTACCCATAATTTTACTAATCAGAAATGTATGTTATTCTCTCGTGTACCATACTTGTTTGAACATAACCGCACACTAAAATAAAAAGTATACAGTGATCCCTCCTACTTCGCGGTCTCAGATATCGCGGTCTCAGTACTTGTCAGTACAGAAAAATAAAAAATATTTCAAAATAAAAACTAATTTAAAAAATATGCAAAAATGGAAAAAAATGAAAAAAACAAAAAAGTGCATTATACAGTACTGTATTCATCAAATAACTGAGTAATATTAGTTAATAACTATGTTAAGAATTCTTCAAGCATTAGAGTTCGTGACGTTTTTTTTAATCTTATTTTGAAATTATGCTTTTAATTTGTCGGGTCGCGTTGCATTTCCGTTTCCTGTTTTACGTTCTGTGAGTCTTTCTGCTGGTTACGGTGAGGACATAGTGAATGACAATGTAAGCTCATATTTATAGTTTATTATCATTTATGTTGATAACGCACGCTACTGCCTATGTTTAGTAAGCGATGACTGTTTATTCTGTTTATGTGTTCGTTTGTGTAGAGGTTGCACTTTAAAGTTAGTAGTTGTTGTTAGTTGTTGCTAACCGGCTAATGTCGGCTAAAAATACAGTAAATTCATAGATTAAAGTTCGGCAAGTGTTTAAATGTTAGTTGACTGACTTTAACATTGTTGTTGATTTATTATTCAACTGATACTACATGATACACCATACATGAGCCAAAATAAATGTGAAGTTCAATGTGATGACTTGCGTACTCTTTCACCTGAGTCTTGGTGCCGATAACCAGTCCTGAGAACAAATTAGTTAAATTAGTAATATTAGTTATTTAATGAATATACAATAATGTTAATAAGGATAATGTAATGTTAAATAATAGGAGAAAGGAAATGAAATACAAAAAAAAAGGATTGTTTATGGTTACTGCGGCTATTTTGGGACGTACATAGAAATCTAGGAACTGATACCCTACTTCGCGAGTTTCAGACTTCGCGGGGGGTTGACATCCCCCTTTAACCGTGAAGTAGGGGGGATCACTGAATTTCAAAACATCAAGTAGGAGGCCCAATAAAAGAGCTTGTCATGGGCGGAGGGCTTTCGAAGAAAAAGTCCAGCGCACTCTGGTAGGTCCTGTTGACAAGAACCGGAGAAGCTCCCTCTCTCTCACACACACCTACACACACACACACACACACAGAGGCCCCTTTGTTCTTTTGTGAGTCATTGTAGAAAGGAGCACAGCTGTAAACAGTCCAAATCAGTCCATCAGGCCCCGAGGTGCCGCAGCGGCGTTGACTGCGTATCCGGAAAGAAAACGGCAAGCTTGAGTCATCAATAAACACAAGAGCGGGATGAGTGTGTGACATTGTGCGTTGGCTCGGGCGGAGCGCATAATAGGAGGCAGAGACGGGAGGACGTTCTGGCTTTCGGGAGGGATAGCGGCGCGGAGTAGCGCGGGCCGATGATCTCATGCCTCTGTTTCCGTGGAACTCCCATCTTCGCGCCATCGCTCTCCCGTCTTGTTTTTTTTTCTCACCCGGTTTGACGATTACCGTATTTGGGGTTTCCAGAAAGAGAAAGAGGCCGGCGATGGGAGTTTATTGGGACGGGGTGTCATGCGGTCTGGTTAATATCTACGTCCAGTGGGCTTGACATGACATTGATGACATAGGGCCGTGGTTCTCAACCTTTTTTTTCAGTGCTGTACCCCCTGTGAAATATCTTTTCAGCCAAGTACCCCTTAATCACTGCAAATAATTTGGGGGGTTAAAAAAAAAGACTTAATACATGCCATCAGTGTCTGATTTATTAAACTTTTTTTGTCCACAAAAAAAAAAATCAAGATAAACTATCGTCTTTTGGATCATAGAAGAGATCTGTTATCAAAACAACATCATTTGATTCTCAATAAATCTTAATAAATCCATGTAGCATAGACAGAATTTTATTAATGAATAAATTTGAATAGAACAATTTTTTGACTGGTCTGACTTTAAAAAGAAGGAAAAATTGTGACCCGCGATCGAAAAAGTCATTGTGAAACCGCGATAACTGAACCGTGATACAGCGGGGGAATGCTGTATTATTGTTATGTTTTCTTTATAACTAAATTGATCACACCATTATTTTGAACGTACAATTGATAGCTTTAAAAACACATTGTGCCACAGAAAATGACATCACTTGCTGAACTCTGGTAACGACCAATCACGACTCTCCTATTTTCCGGGTTTGGTCATGTGACAGTTGCAAGCTGAACGGTGATTTTGTTTTTCAAAGGATTAAATCTACAAGGCCATTATTTTGAACGTATAATTGATAGCTTTAAAAACACGTTGTACCACAAAAAAATGACATCACTTGCTGAACTCTGGTAACGACCAATCACGACTCTCCTATTTTCCGGGTTTGGTCATGTGACAGTTGCAAGCTGAACCGTGATTTTGTTTTTCAAAGTATTAAATCTACAAGGCCATTATTTTGAACGTATAATTGAAAGCTTTAAAAACACGTTGTACCACAAAAAATGACATCACTTGCTGAACTCTGGTAACGACCAATCACGGCTCTCCTTTTTTCCGGGTTTGGTCATGTGACAGTTGCAAGCTGAACGGTGATTTTGTTTTTCAAAGTATTAAATCTACAAGGCCATTATTTTGAACGTATAATTGATAGCTTTAAAAACACGTTGTGCCACAAAAAACGACATCACTTGCTGAACTCTGGTAACGACCAATCACGACTCTCCTATTTTCCGGGTTTGGTCATGTGACAGTTGCAAGCTGAACCGTGATTTTGTTTTTCAAAGTATTAAATCTACAAGGCCATTATTTTGAACGTATAATTGATAGCTTTAAAAACACGTTGTGCCACAAAAAATGACATCACTTGCTGAACTCTGGTAACGACCAATCACGACTCTCCTATTTTCCGGGTTTGGTCATGTGACAGTTGCAAGCTGAACCGTGATTTTGTTTTTCAAAGTATTAAATCTACAAGGCCATTATTTTGAACGTATAATTGATAGCTTTAAAAACACGTTGTGCCACAAAAAATGACATCACTTGCTGAACTCTGGTAACGACCAATCACGACTCTCCTATTTTCCGGGTTTGGTCATGTGACAGTTGCAAGCTGAACCGTGATTTTGTTTTTCAAAGTATTAAATCTACAAGGAAAAACCTTCCCAAAAGAGCAAATATAAACCTTTGGCTGCCGAAAACGGCGCAATAATTTGACCGTCCCTTTAAGTAATTTGACCGTCCCTTTAAGTGGATTAACAAAGTTCTTGTCGCGCATGTTAATTTCCCGCCCTTAGCCTTTCAACAGACGCGTGTAATCAAGCGTAACCTTTCCCTGCGTTTTAATCAGCAGCCGTGGCCCTCCTCCGTAAATGCCAACGTCGGCGGGCAATAAAACGCCGGCGCGGTGGCGAAAGGAGCGCGGAAGCAGCCGGGCCTTTTGTCCGCCGCCTCGACCTCTGACCCCCGCTGACCCCGGCACACGCCGGGCCCCGCCTCTCCCCCCTGCTTGTGTTTGTTGTCACTTCAGAGCCACGTGAGGACACGGCAATAATGAAGCCTTGGTTCCACGCATCCGTTGTGAGGCAACCTGTGACCTTTGCCCTTCGGGTCGCCGAGGTCATGACGCGTGTCCGTCGGCCAGCTGAGGAGCTCTCACAGCGTGTGCGTGAGACAACAGGCGTCACATCACCTCTGTAAAAGCCACAACGGCAAAAGCGTCGCCAACTCAGCACATACATTGTTGTCCACAGACAATATAACCGATAGGATTCAAAACTTCCCTTTTAATACCCCAAAAAGTCAGTCCAAATTCTGCGAGAGATTACACGCAACCCTCATGGCTCAATTTCTTCCGTCTTGCCTTCAAAAAAAAAAAGAGCGGCACAGAAGCTGTGTGTGTGTGTGCTGACCCCCCGCTGGGTGCTAAGCAGAGAGCGTTGGGGGCGGATGAGCGCCAGGCCTTCCCCGCAGCCCGATAAGCTCCCCACTTGTCCGGCTTTGCTTGATAATCGCTCATGTGCGTGTGCGGCTGATAGGCGGGAGATAGGTATGCACACAACAGTCTTTATGTGTAACAAAACACCGCGTCGGTGTTTTAGTTCCGAGGGTGACGTGATGTGCTCCCCATGCAGCAAGTTATTTTCGTTTCAAAATGTGCGACGGGCACGTTAGGGGAGGGATAAATATTTTACATTTGAATTATTTAGCCTGTTTTTCTGGCACTTTTTCACGGATTTTGGCCTTGAGATTTTCAACCTCAGGCCTCGGTCTTTGAGAGAGTTTTGGTCATCCTATTTGGTTGTTTTTTTTTCCATGGAATTTGGCCCCAAAATGACTGCTTTAGACTAAAATAGCTGCCTCCTTGTTCACTTTCAAGCACAGGTTCTTGAGAGTTTTTGGTGCTACGACTCAACTACCCGATTTCGTGTTGATTGATAAAAGTGGTGACAGGGGCTCATTTTTCTAACATCCTATACAGATTTATTCATGAAATGTGGCTCCAAAATAGCTGCTTTAAACTAAAATAGCTGCCTCCTTGTTTACTTTTGGGCATGGGTCCTTGAGACTTTTTGGTGCGACAACTCGTGGTAGATGAGTCCACGCAATTTCATGTTGATTGGAGAAAATGGTGAAACATTTTCAACATCCTATTCAGTTTGTTTTTTAGCAAAGAATTGGGTCCTAAAAGGTCTGCTTTAAACCATAATAACTGCCTCTTTTTTTCACTGTACACCCAATTAATTTAATTGGAGAAGCCGCTAAAAGGGACTCAATTTTTAACATCTTATTATGTTTTTTTTTTTTTCCCAAAGAATTTGGCCCCATAATGACTGCTTTAAACTTAAATAGCTGCCTCCCAGTTCAATTTTGAGAATTTTTGGTGCGACCTCTCATGATCGACGAGTCCACCAAAATTTGTGTTGCCCGGCTATTTTTTTTTTTCATGGAAATTTGCATCCAAATGTTTGCTTGAAACCAAAAACCCTGACAAAAATTTACACTCGAGTGATGAGCAACTGGCGATTTTTTCAATTATAAGATGTAATACCACTTTTAACCACATGAGGGCAAACATTGCAATACAACCTGAAAGCTGAAATTGCGAAGAAGAGCATATCGTCACGCCATCGATCTCAAAAGTACAGAAATAACAGTAATTCCTTTTTTTCCCACTCCCACAGCGTTGAGAATTCATTTAAAGTGCACGAGGATTGAATATTTTTTTCCTAACGTATATTCTAACTGAATTGGACAGGTGGACATCGTGTTGTTGGAGTACTTCCAGAGGGCCTAACATCCACGACCAACTTCGCGACAGTACTACCGCAGGTGAGCTAGCCACTTTATTAATTTCCGGGATTTGGATGTTACGCAAGAAATTATATGGAAATAAAATACGAAAGTATTAGCGATATATACACTGTGATTATGATTTTCAGCTTAGGGTTTGTTTTTGCCGCCCTCGTGACTCCCAGGCCTTCCGTACAAACGGAGCTACTCCTTTCCGTATTTCACGGCCATATCCATGTGATTGTCCCACATGGAGACCATCCCGAGACCATTTTTAGTTTGCGGACAATTTCCAATCAAAGCATCTTCTCTCCCTTCGGGGAAGAGCTCTCAGTGTAGACACGAGGGCCTACCCTGAGGGTGAACGCCTTGTAATTACACAACAATCCCCTCAAGGGCCTTGGGACAGGCCCATTAATGCCACAACACTGATGGACTGTTGGCGATTTCCATTTTGGGTGAGCTGGCTGCTAACCGAGGTCACTCCACAAGACCTTGTGCGGATGCTGTGTTTTGGAAGCAAATGTTCTTGGTTGCACGAGCCCCCTAGCGCCTTGACATAGGAGACCCATTTGGGGCAAGGGTTGAAAGATCAGAGAGGTCATTAAAGGAGAGCCATGCAAGCTGTCGGGAAAGATACAATCTGGCTTTATTTGTCAGGAGTTCTCCGCTAACTTTATGCAAACTTGCAAAGTCCATTCATTTGTTCCTATTGTTATTTAATGAATGCATGTTATTGTTTAAAATCGGGAATATCAAGAAGTCTTAATTTTTCCAATTACAATTTCAGCTGTTGCTTTTGGTGTATGCAAAAAAAGATTCTGTGAAATCTGGGTTAGAATCAGATCTGTGGATTTACATAGCAAATTGCACTCAAACTGGATTGGGCAGATTGATAGTCAGTTGTTCTTGTGAGTACGATACATGATGAAAATGGTGCCGGATGTGTAATCAGGATCAGATCCTGGACAAGCCTTTGCGTTACACTTTTTATTTGATTGAGTACCATCCGTTTTAAATTCTCTTTTAGACAAACATTTATATGAAAAAAAAGTAAAATTTATACTCTGGCAAAATCAAAATGTCTAGCAATAATTCATGTATGTGTTTTTTGTGTATTCGAGGGACAAATTGGATTGCGTGAAACAGTGCTAAATGTGCAATCGATCAGAATCAGATTTGCACATTTACACTGGATTCAGCAGAGAATGATTGTCACTTGCGAATCCAATAGATGCTGATCCTGATGCTGACTGTGCAATCTTTTAAGACTTCACGTTAATGTCAACATTTATGCACTAATGTTGTAATAATTCAAGTGTGTCATTTTTCATGTGAATTTCAGACAAATTGAACTATCTGTATGTTTTGAAACAGTGCTAAATGTGCAATCAGAATCTGATTTGGATCAGTGCATTTACATAGCAAGTTCAAATTAGACATCCTTTCATAAATACAGTTCATTCGTAGTATTTGTAACCTAACATAAGTGCGTACTATCCACTGCAGGACTATGTAGTAACAAACACGCACACAAGACACACAAGAATCGAATCCACAATTCATCTAGCTGTCAATCAAAGCCTTGACAGCTCCCATTGTTGCCATCTCAATACATCCACACAAAGAAGCAGCCACTTGTTACCCCATTCTCGTTCATATTCCTTCCTATGATGTGTCTTTATACGCACCTTACTGCACAATAAAAGTAGGACGTTTGTGCGTCCACTAGACGACACACTTGGAGGGATTTCTTTTCATCGTGGAAGAAAAGACGCTGAGGAAAATGGCGGGAGAGGTGGACGTGCAGGATGGTGGCGTCCATTTGTGAAAGGAGGGAGGGATGGGGGGGGGGGGGGTCAGGAATCAGAGCAGATGGCAGATCGCGCTACCCCTCCTCCCCAAGCTCAGCGGGTTATAGAGTAGGGGGCAATTAATGACCGACCCCACCCCCCCTCACTCCACATGTGCCTGTCACCGGGGACCACTCCATCCTTCCACGCGTTCTTTTCCACCCCCTGCCTCCTCCATTAGCGACGCCACACACAGGTGCAAGGTAGCTTGTCACCTGTCAATCAAAACACACGGATCCAATATGGCGCGCTGTTAAATATGCTGCACAGTGGCGGGTGCACACGTGCGCAGAAAGCCACAGGCCGCTTCCACCACCGTTTTTTTTTTTTTTCCTGGAAGGCAGACTTTCCAGGCTTCCCTGCGACCAATAATAAGCCTTCTATCTTCCCCTGAGCCGTCTTTTCCACCTCCCCCTCCCCCCGATGCCATGTACGGCCTATGATTAGAAGAACGCGACTAAATGGAGAAGGCGGTTTCTCTGCTTAAGAGTGAATTGCGGAGGGATTGGTTGAATTATCGAAATGTTGCATGTTTGTTTAAATCCTTTGTTTTTACGGGTATCTGAAAAAGTTGCCTGAATTAAATAGAACTCCTGGGAGTCCAGGGATTTTTCACTAACCTGGTCTTATGGCCAAACTTGGGCTGAATTTTAAAGGGTCATAACATCGTCAAATGTAAATATATTTTTACTTTCAACCCCTCAAAATGTTGTGGCATCAACCCTATCCATACATATGTATATTTACATATATCTATTCCAAGATTGTTTGTGGTCGTTTTGAAGAATTTTGCAGACATGCAGATATAACGTTATGTGTTGCATTAACTAAAACGCTTCCCTGCAGCAAAATAAAATGTTTTTTCTGTGACATTTAGTTCATGGATCGAAGCCTTTTGCCGTATTCTTACTTAAAATAATTACCGTAATGGGACGAGCTAGAGGGCATCAAGTGCCTGTTGCAGCAAACATTAACTTGTGTTAGCTGAGAGTGTTATTTTCCAGAAAAGAAGCAAGCAGGCTGAACCAACATCCGAGTCCATCTTTGTTCACACGCAGGAATATTATTAAAACCGAGAGGAAACAGTTATGTCTCCAGCTGCTTCAATTAAGAATGCAATGGTTGGAGAACTTTGGCTCGTTTATTAATTGCGGTATTTTTGCATATACACACACAATTCATAAACTTGGTGAAACACAGATGCTGCTCCACTTCGGGTATTTACGATAGAATGAACTCAAACCGCATCGCGAGGAAAAGAATAACTTTGAGCGCCCTCAACATTACAGTGGCGAGGCGTTCCATGACCCCTCACAATATGGGAAATCTGAAACACGCTTAACTTAACGCCCAACAAATATCTAACTCCCGAATAAGAACGCAAGAAATTAGAATTAGGGATTAGAATAGAATAGAAAATACCCGAATTTGACCTCAAAATTTGGGGAATTACATTTTTTTTTTTTTTGCTGGCTTCACAATGAAATTCATATCAGCGAAGCTCCCCAGCACAGCAGTGTGTGTGTTCCTCTCTGAATGTGTGTCTGGGCTCCTCGGCTAGCCACCAGGCTCCACGCACCACAGTGGCTTACTGTGGAAAGGCCTTTTCAGACATAAACAAACCATTCTAAATGCTCAGCTGTTCAAGCGGGCTCACAAACAGGCAGCATGTATAGACTTTCCATTTAAGGCCACAGCGCCTACTGGCAAAAGAGGCGCTCAAGGGAGCCAAGAGAGGGGGAACACTAACTAACTCTGTATAAATAGACATGAAATGAACACAGGAGGATCAGAAAGAGGCATTAATGTGTCACATTTTGGAATGTGAAGGTAGCAATAAACACTTGCAGAGGGACTTTTATTGATATGAGGTGTTTACTGGCCTTCGTGGCCGCCATTATTACTTTTATTGACTCACATCGGAACTGTTCTCGATGGAAATTGTGATCGGGCCATATTTAAGTAGAAAATTCTATTTACGCTTCGGAATTTGCCGATTAGCATGTTTGTCACTTGAGGAGTGTTTGGACCCAGTTGGAAGTAGAAAGGCTTTACACGCAGGAATCCAGCATCAAACTAGACTCGGAAACTAGACTTGCAACACTGCTGACTCGGAAAACTGCGTAAACTTGGAAGGCAGAGTGATATGAGGGTTGAATTTATGCTATGGGTTCATTGTTAGACATTTTTCCAGAATATGTTGTTCATCCACACCATCTAAGCATGTCTTTTCTTCAAAAGTGAGAACTATTGAGTACATAATGTGGGAAATAACTTCAATGATATTGTAATATCCTCCCTATATAAAAACCCCAATCCTACAAAATGGAAAAATGCTGTGGTCTGATGAGTCCACACATGTTGTTTTGAAAAAAGAAAGAAAAAAAAAGATAAACGGACACAACAATGCACACAATTAAATATTGTCATATACTTCAAAACTTTGCGGCGCTAACGTTAAACTAGTGGTTCTCAAACGAAGAAGGACATCCAGGAATTCCAATTATGTCTCATGTGTTTGGGTGAGATGCAACTCACTTTGCTGTCTTTTTGAGACAGAATAGACACTCAATTGGACACAAATCGGTAGGCTCGGTTTCGGGAAGATGTTGCATTCCCTGTTGTCGGCGAAGAGGTTTTCCAGAGGGCAATTCTGTGCAAACATCGTGGTCCCGTTTGGGCATTCAAGTTTACATACAAATTAGGACGTCTTTGCGAAATACGATGGACATAAAAAGGTCTGAATCAAACTCTATAGCTAGTCTATTCTAGATGAAGAATACGCCATTGATGGAGAGACGTTGAAGTCGGGACCTCGTCCAGGTCACAGTGGACTCTTTCTACTACCCCTTTTCTGCCTTCTTGTAGCATTTCTATTTCTATGAAATGCACTGGGTCAACTCGGGGATCCCCGTCGCTAATCGTCCGCACGCACACACACTCGCACACTTCGGAATCACGCACAGTGGCGTTCTGTCAGCGTTGCAGACTGTCTGTCTCCCGGTCGATCCGGCGCTGACTGTAACTAGGTGTAATGGCCAGCTTGTGGTTAGTCACTCTATGGGCCTATTCACCAACTCTCCAAACCCCTTGTGCACACACAAACACACACACATGTAACATGCACACAAACACACACACATGTAACATGCACACAAACACACACTGTTTACAATGGTGAGTTTTGGCCAAGCTGCTAATTGAAACATATTTCTTTTTCCGTGCAAAAAGAGGAAAGGGCATCCCTATTTTCCACTGTCAAAAGGCGTAGAGTGTGTGTGTGTGTGTGTGTGTGTGTGTGTGTGTGTGTGTGTGTGTGTGTGCGCGTGTGTGTGTGTGTGGTTGGTGTCAACAGCAGGGTCTAACCTTGGCTGGGGGCCAAAAAGCATTACTATCCTAAATCAAGTGGCGCTAGGCCCCCGCATCCCTACCCGTGGTATTTGGGGCACGCCGTGACACATATATTCGCTACTCGTGATTCAAAATATAGGACGGTGTTCTCATGTTTTTTCAGAACTGTATCCGCAAGTCGAAGTAACCCAACATTGGGGAGAAATGACCAATCCAGAACCGAGGACTGAGCTGGGTTAGTGCTGGGAATTCTGTGCAAACATTAGACACAAGACCCAAAACCATTTTAATGACCAGTAGCAACATTTTAATATCTATTCTAACTTGGAAGCCAGTGTAAGCTAATTTTATTAGCAATATTTTCCATGAAGAAAACCAAAAGGAAAGTTCTTCCGTTTTAACGAACGCTGTCGCGTTCCATCCCTTTATTTTAATCCTCCCATCCTCTTCCGCTTCACTACTTCTTCAGCCCCGGGGTCACACCAGGACAAATGCAAATGATTCCCCCGCTCTCCTCCGCCTCACCCTTCTCGCAGACCCCAATCGCACTCCTGCAGCTTCCAGCTCTCGGCGAGACCCTCTCATTTGTAGTTCCGCCCCTCCCCCTATCCCCCCAAGTTTCATTGGGAGTGGATTTAAATAGATAAAAAGGGATGAAAAGCTATTAAAAAGGTTTCTCCAGGTCGCGGTGACTACATCTGTTTTGCAGTTCACCTAGCAAAGACCCGGCCGGCTTGATTTTCTTCTCAGTGCCTGGGAGGGAGCAGACTGTGATTTGAAGTCAAATGAAATCTTTGATTTTCCTCCCCGTGAGGATGGAGGTAGCCTGGATTGAAGCAAGTCGAGGTCTGCCTGTGGAAAAAGAGGAAGCCATTTAAGGGCATTTGTGGTTGATGACGTTCCTCATCCTTATTTTTAAGACTAAGGTCAAGTGATGCTCCAAAAGTCCTGGTCTCGTACCGGTGTCAACCTTCAAGTCTTGGCTTTGTCTTGGTTTCAACTTCCAAAAGTCTTCATTGGTCCTGTCTCATTCTCAACTTCAAAAAGTCTTGAGTTTATCTCAATCTTGACTTCTGAAAGTTTTAATTTGTCTTGTCTCGGTCTCAATCTCTAAAGGTCTTGGTTTTATCATTGTCTCAAGCTCCGAAAGTCATGATCTCGTCTCTGCCTCTACTTCCAAAACTCTTAATTGGTCTGGTCTGCCTCAATCTCCAAAAGTGTTTGTCTTGTCCTGATCTCAACCTCCTCCAAAAATCTTAGTCTTGTCTCAGACTCAACCTTGAAAAGGCTTGGTCATGTTCCTGTCTCAACCTGGAAAAGTCTTAATTGATTTTTGTCACATTCTTAACCACAGAAGTCCTGGTCTTGTCTTGGTTTCAACTTCCAAAAGTCTGAATTGGTCTTGTTCCATTCTCAATCTCAAAAAGCCTTGGACGTGTCTCGATCTTGACTTCCAAAAGTCACGAATTGTCTTCTTGTTCTCAATCTCCAAAGGTGTTGGTTTTATTCGTCTCAACCTCCAAAAGTCCTGACATTAACCTAATCCAAAAGTCTTGGTCTTGTCTTGGACTCAAACTCTAAAAGGCTTGGTCTTGTTCCTGTCTCAACTTCAAAAAGTCTTAATTGGTCTTGTCCCATTCTCAACCTCAAAAAGTATTGGCTTGTCTCAATCTTGACTTCCAAAAGTCCTAAATTGTCACGTCTCAATTTCCAAAGGTCTTGGTTTTATCTTTGTCTCAACCTCCAAAAAGTTATGGTCTCGTCTCTGTTTTGACTTCCCTAAAGTCTTAATTGGCTGGTCTCTTTCTCAGTCACCAAAAGGCTTGGTATTGTCCTGAGCTCAACCTCCTCCAAACGTCTTGGTCTTGTCTCATTCTCAACTTCTAAAAGGCTTGGTTTGTTCCGGTCGCAACTTCAAAAAGTCTTAATCGGTTGTGTCACGGTCTGAACCTCGATCTTGTCTTGACTTCTAAAATTCTTAATTTGTCTTGTGTCTGTCTCAACCTTTAAAAATCTTGCTCTTGTCTTTGTCTCAACCTCCAAAAGTCTTGGTCTTGGTCTTGTCCAGGTCTCGATCCACTCTAGTTTTGAGGTCTTGAACTTGGTCGGTACGGTCTTGTCTACAATTCTATTGCAAAACAGGTGTGAATGGAAATCCGAGTTTTCTTTACTGTCCAAATATGACCCCAGAGTGAAGTGTGTCCAAGCAGACTTTGGCCTGCCCTTGTCTTTGTTCCGCAGCGTGTCTCTAGAGTACCAATGATTGTCTCTGCAGCTCTGTCTGTATCTGGATTTTGTCTTTCAATGCAAACGTGTCTGATGTACCACCTGCTAGGTAAAACTGCCTCAACAGAATCTGCTGCATGTTTTGCTTCTTCCTTAGGCCTATATCCTCCGCTAGGCTTTTTCGTCCACTCCAAGTCCTGAGGGACTCTATGTCCCAGGAACTCAACAGTTGACATGCCATGTTTCTTTATTTGAATACTTGAAGTGTGACCGTATGCATGCGTGTGCTTATACCTTTCCCTGGTGAAACAAAAGGAGGCATATGTGGCCTTTGTGGTTGAGAGGATAAGCCCAATTCAATCCAGGCCTCCTAGTACTGATCTGTCCTCCTGATCCGATTAGAAGTGGGCCAATTCTTGAGCCCTATCAATGAGTATGGGCTGATAATACGAAGTTTTGGTTTACTTGTTCAAGCTGAGCAAAATTTCTAAGTATGGAAAAGATTTCCTAATTGGTTTGCAGAAGAAGTTCGAGTGCTTTTTTTTTATTATGATCTTAGAGGTCAAAACAAAGCCTCCTTGGATTGGTGCCGACTTTTACCAGCTGTGTGTGCATGTGTGTGTACACGCACACCACGTGCAAGCTGCCCTGTTATTGTTTTGGTCTGATCGCGCCATGTCACCTGATTCCTCTCATGCACATGCACATACTCACATTTTTTTTTTTTTTTACTGTATTCTCTCTCTTGCACACATACACACACCCTGTGGTGTCAGCTGCTGAATGCAAGCAGGAGACAGAGAAGATGAGACGTCCATAATAGTGGAATTAATAACAAATAGATAGGAGTGAAAGCAGGTGCCTGTCCTGGGAAACGGAGCGATGTGATCCTTTTAAAGAAATATTTACCTCAAAGTAGGAGGAGAGACAAAAACATGCTCATACACAAGTAGAAGCCAAGTTTTCTAGGATTCATTTTCTATCCGGTTTCAAGACAACTTATCTTACTTTTCAAATCAAATAGTCTCAATTCTAGGTCAGTCCTCAAATTCGTTTTCAAATTCTAACAAAACCGAATGTTTACCAAAAATGCCATTTTTGTGTTCCGTGTCATTCTTATCACATTTTGTTGCCTCTCGGGTCAACTTGACCCAATTGGCTTGTTTTGGGACAGAATGATTCATTTAGGGGGTTGTACTGTGCCAAGTTAGGTGAAATTGACCCGAGTAGTGTCTACACTCTCAAAACTAAAATCATTTGGGTCAAAATTAAGCTTATCTTAAACAAAAAGGGCTAACCTTCTATGGGTCAATTTGACACAAGTTTCTGGTCTGATTTGCACAAAATTACCCAATTTTGGAGGTTGAAAAATCTCAGAAAGATGAGTAATAATTTACTCACTGTGTACACACTAAAACGGTTGAGTCAGAAAAAAAACAATATATTTCAAAAAAGCGTCTGACCTGTTACTTAGCTCAATTTGACTCAACTTTCTATATAGTTGTGACAAAAAGCAAAATGTCCAATTTTTGATCCAACGCATGGCAAAACAACCCAGAAAGTTGGGGCAAATGGACCAAATGAGTGAGTACACACCCAAAAAAAGCTGGGTCCAAAATAACCCAATATTGGCCAAAAAGGGACTGACTTGAATTCAATTGACTCAACATTCTTGGTATTTTTGTACAATTTTTTTTATTGTTTTGTGAGAAATAATCCAGTAAATTCAGGTCACTTTGACCAAATTTTGTGGGTGGTTTTGCACGAAAAGAACCAAAGATCTTTATGCAAAACAACACCAAAATTAACTGGACAAAATTGGTCATTATTTGCAGAAGTACTAGTTTTACTCATGCTACTATGCTACTATGCTTTGTATTTTCATATAAAATGACCAATTTTTGGTATTGTTTTGTAAGAAATTATTCAGTAAATTTAGGGTCAATTTGACCCAATTTTTGGGTTGTTCTGCACAAAAGGACTGAAATCTTTTGTGCAAAAACAACCCTAAAAATGAACAAAAATTGGACATTTTTCGCCGAACTACGCGTTTTATTAATACTACAATTACTTTATAGTTTTTTACAAATCGTCCAATTTTTGGTAATGATTTGTACTAAACAATCCATTAAATGTGCGTCAATTGGGGTTGCCCGCTATTGGTAACGACCCACAAAATTTTACGTTACTCATTTAACTTCCTCAATTGGGTTATTTTGTACAAAAAAGGGCATTGTTTTTTGTACAAAATTTTTATAGTGTGTTAATTTACCGCAATTTTGGGGGTTAATTTTTTGGGTCAGTCCCTGTTTTAAACATAATGTGATTTATTTTATTATTATTTTTTTTAAACAAACTGTTTTTACAGTAATATTAAAAAACAATCACATATAGCTCTGAATCTCAGTCAGTGGAATTTTTGTTCCTATCAAGTTCAAGTTTTTGTCCCTATGGGGGGAAAATATATCCAAGCATAGTTTCACACTCTGCATGATGATCACAGCATATTTTAACTTCTCAGTGGAAAATAATATTCCCTGCGTGCATGTGTGTTCCATTTGTCATCCCTCCCGCTGTTTTTCTCACTTTGTACAATCAGTTACGTCTCACTTTTAAAGCCCGTGCTTTTCTGACATTTACAGCTCGCTCATGTTTGTTTTTAAGGCTCAAGCGATTGATGTATTTTCACTTTAAGTACATTTTTGCCATCGCATGCTGAACAGGGGATGGAAATTGTAAATGTGATAATTTCTTGTGAAAAAAAAAAAATGACACCAATGAGTTTGGTAGCCAACCCTCAAATACTAGTGGTTTTACTATTGGTTGTGGAAAGTTTCCCATTTCCACATTTTTTTTTCCCCCTCAATATGACACTGTAAAAAAATGAACCGTTTGCCCTTCTTTTTGGTATTTATGTCACATTCTTGGCTGGAATCATTGCTTTTACTGGATGTTAAGTAAGCGGATTCTTTTTCATCTTTTCCCACAAATATTTCTCCGGCGCTGTGATTTTTGCTATCACCCGGTTTCGTTGGTACGGTCCGCTCACCTGTTTGGTCTGGTTCCACCCTACTAGTTTCTTATTAGCTTGCGAACTGATTTCTAGCTTTTAACATGAGATAAAATGTCTTTTTTTTTTCTTTTTTATGATATTTGGCCATGTGAAAAAAAAATCAGTGGTCCCTGATGCAGTATAATGTGGAGTATTTTGAGCATAGTTTATTAGCTGTTCTTTCACTATAGTTGGGATTTACAGTCGGATGGATTTTTTTTAAAATCCTGGATTTCCTTGCTTGTTTATTTATTACATAAAGTTGCATTTTTAGATTATTTGATCATGCACTAAAAAAGGTAGGGTTGAGAAATAACAATTTTGTGTCAGAAAGAACTGATCCAAATTTCATGGCTATTTTAAACATCTTTGTTATTTTGTCCAAAACATCTGTTTTTTTAGAGATTTTTTTGTGCGAAACAAGCCAGAAATTTGGGTCCATTCGACTTAAATATTGTCTTTTTTAACCCATCATCGGGACATTTTTAACCCTGCTGGTTTTAGAGTGTACTCTTAAATCTCCTCTCTTAAAAAGTGAAACTTAATTATTATTATTATTATTAATCCAACCTTAGGTCAAAATAAACCAATATGCTGAAAATTCAGAAAATAACCTAGCATTTTTTATATGTTAACATTTGGCACATTTTGATCTCCATTCCTATTTGATTTCCAGGTTTTTTTTCTTTTTTCTGTCTTTTCACGTCACCATTACGCATGATCGGGCCAGTTGAGAGCCAAAACATCAGAATTTTGTCACTTGAACCTGCAACGCAAATCCATCCGTACATTTTTGGGATAATCTTGTAAACTCTTTGCCGGGTCAGATTTCTTAATATCTCAAGACATATATTTATCAAATATAGAAATTACAGGTTTATGTGGTCACTTTTTTAAAAACATGTCAAACGCGTTTTTGATGAAGTAACATGAGTTTAGCCTTGTTTTGTTTTTTTGTTTTTTTTTTCAGGCTGAGTTTGTCTCACTCAGCACACAAAGTGCCAAGTACAATTGCTGAAAATGACTTTTTAAAAACCAGAAATGGGAGGGCGGCAGAGGCTGGCAGCCAAGCGAGGGGACTGGGGCCGAGTGTAGGAATTGGCTCCTGTTTCAGCGCGCCAACGCAATGGCGGCCAAACTTCCATGTGAAGTTGCCATTGTAAACATTCAAAACAATCACACTCATGATACATTGGGTGCAAATTGTGTCTTTTAATATAGATTTGTTTCATGTCCCAATGTGGAACTTGAATAGTCAAAAAGATGCTTTGTTTTTTTTACATTATATCCTCCTGAGTACCAGCCTATTCGATTGTTTTTGGTCTATATCACCGGTGTCAAACTCAAGGCCTGAGGGCCAAATCCAGCCCTCCACATCTTTTTATGTGGCCCGCAAAAGCTTTGCTAAACTCAGTTTCAAAATGCACTTTGATACACTTTTTTCAATTTTAGACTAAACTGTAACTTGTATACCCGTTGTAATTAAGAGTTGTTGAAAGTTGATGTATTTTGCTTTTTTTGTTAATGTTCAAAAGGATACAGCTTTAGGTATACTATTTAGTCAGTGTGTCAAGGGGGGGGCGTGAAAAGTTTTCTCTTTCCTTGAGGGGGCTTGGCAAAATATAGTTGAGAAGCACTGCAATAACTTATCCTTCACTTCTGATTTCAAAACTACTAAGCCATCAATTTGTCGTAAACACTAATAATTCTATGAGATGATTTACCGTATTTTCCACACATGGTGTGCCTTATAATCAGGTGCGCCTTATATATATAGATCAATATTTAGATTGGGATTCGTAGATAGGAAATGAAGTGATAAAGTAAGCTTTACCTGTTTCTTTTGTGTGTTAACAGTTGAACAAGGTTGGCCATATTGACATTTAGTCATGCTGCTTAAAGTTATTATTTGAGTTATTATTGTTATTACTTTGAGTATTACTATGTCATGATTGAAAAAGTTTTAAAATATGTTATTAATTGAGGGTGTGCCTTATAATCCGCTGCGCCTTATAGTGCGGAAAATATGGTAATATGGATTTGGTTCCCTTATCCTATTGGCCTGATGGGAAGTTGCAGCTACAAAATGGCCCCCGACAAAAATGAGTTTGAATCCATATATCTTTTGACTAATTTGAGCTACCCTATCCAATTATATTGTATGTGTATTGCTGGGGCGCAATTAAACCAGGCAAAATGGAAAAGTGCTGTGGTGTGACGAGTACACAAATTTAGGGGGAAATCGTAGATTTTAGTGTCGGATGGTAATCGTACTTGTTTTTGTAGCGTATTCAGTTAAGTACAAGCTGTAAAGGTTCATTGCATTCTGTTTTTATTGACGTTTACACAGCGTCTCGATTTTATCGAAATTGTGTTTTGTGCATGCGTGGCAATTGGACAGCTGGGCAGATGGGATGGCCATCAGGCCAGCTGATTGACAGAAGCGCAAACGCAAGCAGAATCTCCTTTCCGGTAGTGTTTGATTGATGGTTGCATGTCGAGAGGCATGGCGGTCGGGGCGTTGGCACTTCTTTTCCTTTGAACAATCCGTTCAACATCCAAGTCCTTTTTATCTGCAATAATCCATTTCATCTGCAAAAATAGCTGTTCTGTTTCAATATAGAGTGTCTCAAAAACAAATTGTGTAACGCAAAATTTTCCAAAATTTCTCCGGGTCAATTTGATGCAATATGCACACTCTTATTTGTAGAATCGGGCCCAGGTGTTTTTCCTTCTAATACATACATGTAAATAAATACACACGCCATCCTCTCATGCATAATGCAATAGAGCCTCTGTGTTTACACTTGCCATTCATAGAATCAATACATTTATGGAACGCTTCCTCCATCTCGACCCCCCCCTCAAACAAACAAACACACAGTTGTAAATGTCACAATGGATTAACCAGACGGGCTGGACCTCATCTGCTGGTTTGGAACCGCCGCTTTACCTTAACAGATGCATGACAGCCAGGTGCATGTACCCCCCACCCCCCGCCTGTGCAGTCGGACCCACACAAACAAGAACAACCCTCCGTGACCTCTCAACTTGGTGTAATAAGGTCCTCGGCTGCGGCGTCAAATGCCGCCCGATGTCCTCAGCAAGGTTAGCAGGAGGCTAGAGAGTGGAAGATGCGTAGGGACTAAAATCAAATCAATACGCGACATCGACCTGACAGTGACCATTTAACTCAATCACACTTGAAATTTTTGATTAAGCTGTAAAAATTTATCATTGACGTCAAGAAATGTCAAGTCAGGCCAATGTGTTTGTTGTAGGACTTAAACCCAAAGTACAAGCTTAAAAACAGTTTTAAGTTATGTATCTTATACATTTTTTTTTTTTACAATCAAGCATATTCAGCCTGTCCATTTGTGAAATTTCTGGTCAGTCAGATTGTAAATTGTAGATTTTTGCTTTGCGAATTATTCAAGATTCAAGAGATTTATTGTCATACGTATAGTTGTACCATACAATGAAAATCTTATTCTGTTCACTTCCCCGAGCAGCAGACAACATTCCATAATTGAGCAATAAATAAATAGCAATAAATAATTTATAAATAAATATTAAGTAATCTATAATAGCAGCTCTTTGTATATATTCACTCTTTCAGTGCCATGGACAAGAATTCTCATCTTTTAAAATGCTTGTTGTGTGCCAATGACGAGAATTCTCTTTTATTTATTTATTAATTTATTTTTGGGAAGGTTAGCTAACACCCTTGACTCGTTCTTATTTTAACTCATTCAACGCCAGGGACATTTTGATGCTTTTTAAGTGTATATTAAGGCCCCTTGGTGAGCCCCGTTAAAATGAATTTTGAATTAATGTTTAGGCGTCAATGGCGGCGAATGATTTACCATGCTAAGCTAAAAACTTTAAGAGCATAACGATTTGCTACAGGGAGGGGCTAAAATAAGCCCGCATCTTTTTGGTCCGCAACCTAGCACAAAGGACGATCTTGAAATTTCTCATGCAACCACCACAGAATACATTCTACGTGTTATCTATTTAGCACCCGCGGGCTTCTGTCACGCTCGACAGAAGGAAGAGCAGCGATGGCCGCTCATCTTGCTGCCTGACTGTGTGAGTGGTCTGCTGTAATAGGCTCTGGCCACACACACACACACACACACACACACACACACACACAAACAAACAAATGCATGTGTCCACGTGCAAGCAAGGACCACACACAGATGGGTGTGCAAAAAGTGTGCACGCAAGCATGCGACAATTCCCACGCGCTACATGTCCACAGCTTTTGTGAATACATGCAAGCCCCCCCCCCCCCCCCCCAACTGCACATGTACAGTAATTACACTCATAAGCACACACGGACATGCCAGTTTACACGCACTCAACGGGGGCCGGACAGTGTAATACGCCTCAGTCACGCTATACTGTGGCTACCACCGTACCCAGCTTAGCGCCGGCCCGTATGGATGGATCATGGTCTTAACTGACGGGACTTAGATTTTTAGACAGGGGGAAATTAAGATGCCCTTATATGGGCATGCCGCTCAGCTCGTGCCGCTGAGCTAATGGGCAAAGTTAAAGCCACCGGCCGCCTAGTCCAGTCTCCGTAACGCTTGTTGACTTTACTTTTTTATTTGGAAGGGGTCAAAGGTTATCCTTGCTGGCCTCAACACTATAATAACCAGTGATATTTTTCATGCACTTCAAACTGTATTGTATAGTGTAAAGAATATTAATAGGCTTTCTAATTGTTGAATGGACAGGACCGCTTGGGGAAAACGTAAATTTTACAGGGAGAGAGAAAAGGATGTAAAACTAAGAAGCAATGTTAAAGACACTCAAGCGCCATGGGTTCTTTTTTTCATGCTATTTCCTGCAAAATTCACAGTTTAGAAGCCTGATTTACAAAAGAAAAATGAATTACACTTCAAAACTTTGCCGTTGTTCTCAAAATGGGAGTTCCTGGTAAAAATAATCTGTGTAATATTCAATTTTATTCTGAATTTCAGGCTTCAAAACCAAGATATCATGCAAAAAGAACCGATGGCGCTTCACTACTTCACCACTCATTTATTTTGGAATGACTTTTACGAGCGTTAGTGAGCATTTTCTCACAATAATTTACCCAAGTCCATGTTTCTGTCTATAAGGATTCCTGGTATTGCCTGTGAAAAGCTTTCTTTTTCTTCAAAGTTGTAGGCTCGTCACCTGTCTCTTGCCAGGATGCCTGTTTCATTTGCGAATACTTTTGCTCCAAATCTGACCTCATACACACCGTCCTTCCCCACTACAAACTATAATATAATAATAATAAAAATATAAGATCAAGCCAAACATAGCACAAATAAAGCACAGATTTATAACTGTTAAAAAATGAACTAAATCAGTTCCAAAATTTTATGATTTTGTTTGTGGTCCATGCGGCCTGGTATCAGGTGATCCAAGAACTGGGGACCTCTGGTCCATATGATTTGCATGGATTTTTTTTGGCAATTTCATGGCTCGTCCTCCATTTCCTGGAATGACCTACATATAACGCTCATATTCTTGTCCCTAGTAGTAGGCAATATCAGTAGCACGGAATTTAAGCATGAAATGTGACGATGTGTGTGCAGGCAGGTGTGTCTGCCACAACTCTTGGCATTGATGTGACATTCTCTGTGCATGCTCTTTGGGTGTGCGCGTGATGTACGAGAGACACGTCGGTGACACTGCAGCAGTTCCTCCTCCTCCCAGTTGCATGCACATCTCTGCTTTTTGCTTGCTTCCCTTCTCCTCAAATGCTCCTTTCTCTCTCTCTCCCTACGAATGCACGGCTCCCTCGTCCTCACTCGATCTTGTGTGTACATTTTGTACCGCATGTGCCAGAAACAAAGACTCGTTAAAAAATGTTTTTTTTTTTTTTGGATGCCTGTATTGAATTAAGACAAAAAGCTCACATTTGTCCGGAAAGTATTTTTAATTTGACTCTTCGGCATCCTTGTATAAAACCTTGTCCTCATTTGACCTCCCCATGTCTGCCGCCATCTTTTTTTTTTAACCGCCTCCCACGTCTGTCTGTCTTTGCATGTGAGTAGCGTTTGATACCTCCGCCCCTCGCCGACACTTTTGATGTCTTCCGAGTGCGATGCGTAGTCTCACGGTGTCTATGCTGTTGACTGTCCCCTGGCGTGTGCGACTTTTGCTTTCAGACACCGCAAACCTGACTCCTGCGCCATCCCTCCCTCCTCGCATCCTCCATCCCTTCCTCTCCACCTTTCCGTGTCACCGATGAATAATTCAACCCGTGTTGCACTGCAGGTTTCCCCCCCGTTTTCTGCGCATCATCCCGGAATCAGTCTGCCTTGATAACGTTGACGCGGGCATCAAGTGGGGCTCTTCTCCTCCTTATTGGAAGGAGTGAGTCACACCAGAGCTGCCGGTCCACAACGTGACGACCGTTTTGTGTCCGGGAAAACGCACACGTGGATCTTTTCCAAGAATCCACAGCAACAACATCACCTGAAGTGATGTGTTTTCCGACGAAGCCCATCCCAGAAAGCGCTCTCTCTGGAGACTAGAATCCGTTTCAAATACCCCCCCCCCCCCCCCCCACTTAACACTGCTGATAATTTGACGGCGCTACGATAATCCTCATCGATGGGATGATAAATGTGTGTAATAGCCTTTTAAGACGCAGCCTATTCACTTGCGTCCACCTTTGTGTCCATTTTGTCTCAGCAGGAAAGCAAAGTCAATTGCATTCCAGCCAAACACATGAGACATGATTGGAAAGGACAGAATGTCCTCTATTGAGCACACTAGGACTTAGTAGGATGTATCAAACGAGTCCAAAGATATGAAACAAGAATAATTGTCCACTACAGTGGACACAAATTAATAAACTGGCTCTTGAGAGGATTTCTCAATGGAGAGAGAGTGGGTGGTCCTCATGTTTTAAACATACTGGCTGTATGATTGGTTTATAGTGAAAAATGATAGCTGCGAATTTCCACAAACAGATTGAAGCCAAACAACCGATTTGACAGGAAAACTCATTTGAACGTACTTGTAAATATGTCCCAACATGCTTGTAGGCCTAAAGCTTCAGTATTTTTTACAACAATGCCACCGTGTATTGACTTGTGCATACATGAGCCCTGTGGGTAAAAAATGCCCAACAAACTTAATTATACAACCCTACTATTCTAACATTTTTACTTAATTTTCTAATGTAACACATAAGTGAATGTTTTTTGATGCCATGACAGAAGCAGTACATTTTTTTTCAAATTAAGAGCAAATGAATTGGAACATGAATCAGCTTTGCTAACTTTTATCGTGATTCCTTTGCAAATTTTTTTTTTTTTTTTTACTTGTGTCTTGTGGCATTATGGTTAAAAAAAACGGTTTTAGCATATAGCTTCCATATTTGCAAGTATGTTTAAACGTATTTGCAAGAGGTAAATAAATCAAGCATAAGGCAGAGAGGTTCACATGAGGGGAGATATTTACACCAGGCTACTCTCCTGACGTGCCTGTCGTCATGGCGACCGTGAGGCAAAGAGGAGGGGTTTGGACAATGGGGGGAGTGTGCCATGGGAGCCAATAACAGCTCAACACACACACACACTCACACACACTCACAAACACGTGTCCACCGTGATCTTTTACCTGACAGAGTGGTTGTGCAAACTTGATTTCCATCCACAAATAGACACAACAAAAGATGATTTGTTTGTTTTCTTGCTAACGTTACAATGAATGAGAACGCTGGTGATAACCAGGCAATAATATCAACAAAAGTGCATTTCAGGTTGAGATAAAACTGCATACATACAGATATGTATTTGTAGGCCCCTATTGTAGACAATAATTGGTCATATTGGTAATTGGTCTTCTTTAATATTGATTTGAAAATTATTTAAATGAAATCGGGAATAGTTTGCAATAGTTCTCAAAAACATCATTAATCATGGCATTTATCATGGCATTTATGCACAAGTTATGAATATATTTACATTAAAACAGGTTTTGAATCAGTATACGTGGCTTAAAAAAAAAAAAAAAAACTTTTCACAAGTGGAGATTGAAGACAAACAATAGCGTCTTTTATCGACAACAAGCGTAACTGTCAAAGACACAATGACACTTTTTTTCCGAAAGCAACAATATCTGTCAAGAAGATTTTTTTTTTAATTACCTTGGGAACAAAATTCTTATTCATAAAAATGATGACCTATTTGTCTAAACTTCAGTGCGTCTGTCAGCGACTGTGCTGTCATTTCAAACATTTGCCTTCTTATTCAGACGCATGAGTAGTCCTGAAAAAGATGGCTTCTCTGAACTCTTTTTGCTATTTATAGTTTAAAAGCCCAACAACTCCCACTCGCAAATTTTGTCTCTGTGATGCACTTACAAAGCACTCCTGATATAAAACACTCTTGAGCTTTCGGTATTCAACTGAAAAAAATAAAAGATAATTTATTTAAGTAACTCCCAAAGAAGGAAAACGGCCTGGTGAACTAGCTAAAGTTTAGGATATGTATAATGTTTACGCAAAAAAAGACTTGCAGAGAGATACACCATATAGGTGTCCAATTTAACCCATGTCAGACTCATTTACTGCCATTCAAAATGGAAAATATTGTCAATTTTGGACATATTGAAAATCCGATGCTTTATCATGCATTCCCTCCGATTGCAATAGTCCTTTCAACGGCAACTCGCACATGGGGCGCAATAGCAATTTTTGTGTCAACACCTAAAGGCACAGAGTGGCGCTAGTGGCCAATTTATGACGTTTCCAAGCCTTTCAATGATTGGCTTAGCCTGGACTCCCATCATGCAAAAGTCTTCAGAAATCGTATTACTCTCATTATGCCATAGTACATCATATTCCTATTTTAGTTTCATAAATATATAAATATACAGGATAGTTTCTTTTTCTTTTTACAATTTTTGGACATAAAGGGCGTCTAGTTTCATCTCAATTTCATGACATGAAATTGTCGAAAATTGCCGAATACTCATACTCTTAAAGTGTATTAGGTCATCCTTATTGCCAGTGAAAAAAAAACAGATTTGTTTTCATAGTTTTTGCTAACTGTGAAATTAGCTAATAACAAATAAATTACACCTTACCTGCATGCTTTTCTTTTTATTATTACAATGTTTGAATGCCAGCAGTTTGTGGTTTTAAGGCTGTCACAGAACACAATGTACTCACCGCAAATCATTTGACAACAACCGACTAAAAGAAATAATATCTTAGCGCCATGG
>NC_142390.1:6867500-6870000 GCF_059441005.1 Hippichthys cyanospilos | reverse complement strand
ATATGTATTACTGTATAAAAATAGAATGTTTGAATAATACACAATTTTAAGAAAACCTCTCTATATTTTAAAATGATAAAACATAAGTAATAATGCTTAAAATATATATTAAATGCCGCACCATTATTTCACTAAGTGAAACAAATGATGTACATTTTTATAACTATTCAATTATTTCAAATTTATAATACCAATAATAATACTGTGTATGCAAATATAAGTACATATACTCATTATATCCATATAAATGTATCTGTATGTATATGTGTATAGAGGTATATTATATGTACATGTATGTATAGATATGTAATATACACATACATATTGAGTTTGAGCAAATTGTAACCCAAATTGTAACCATTTTTAAAAAATAAAAAGTTACATAATGGTTGTGGAACCATTTCACAACCTTAAGGTTTGTGAGATGACTTGCTAAATATATATGTATGTATATATATATATATATATATATATATATATATGTGTGTGTGTGTATGTATGTATGTATATATATATATATGTATGTATATATATATATATATATATATATATATATATATATATATATATATATATATATATATATATATATATATATATATAGATATACATACATATATAGATATACATATATATATAGATTTAGAGTAGTGTAGTTGCATAGGTGACAAAACCATTAGGGACTGAGCGGCGAGCGGTGATGTCCACCCTTTGATTTCTTCCAAAAAATATCCTCGCTCTTAAACTTTCACCCCTCAAAGTGGCATGACAAAAAAAAAAAAAAAAAAGGCATCTGCAATAAAACTCCCCTTGTTGGGCTTCACAGCAGCCCGACATCTAGGCGCCGTCAGTCCTCACATTCCTTGTTTTCCCATTGGGGCAAAGTGAGTGCAAACGAACTTTATATTACGCTCACACACGCGGTGATGTCATCCCAAACATTGCAGCTCATTTGCATATCCGCTTTGGAGCATGACAGCATCTTTTAAAAGCACTCCACTAACATTCCAACTTGGGCTTTCTCATCGTTTTTTTTTTTCTTCCGTACACCCGCTTTCCTTTTTTTTTTTTCAGTCACCCTTAACTTTTACACACACACACACATTCAGAAGAGAGTTTAGAGAATGGGGCATCTGTGTAGTGCAGACAAAAGCTCCTCTCTGTGCAGAATGGTAAGAAGCTGAGTTTCCGGTTGGGGCTCACTGTGTCAGAGGGGAGAGGAAGGACAGACGACGGCTTCAGAATACGATATGCGCCTGTTTGTGTGTGTTCACAATTTAAATCTCCATTATAGTGTGTTGCAAACCACTAACCTACCAACTGCTAAAAAGCCCAATACAGTGAAAGGCTATAAACAAAACAATTACATTTACTGTGTGCAAATATGCAAGAATTTTTTTTTTTTTTACCCTTACCGAATTTATTTTTCTGTTACTTCTCGTCAACCTTTAACATCTTTAGTTGGATCGCGCATAGTAATCAATTGAAAGCTCTCCGTTTTCTTTCCCGTGTGTGCGCTCGTCAGTGAGGGCATCGGGTTTGTGTCAGCTGGTGCGAACCAGTGCCACCCCACCCCCCTCCCCGTCTTCCCCGAGACACAAAGAGACTGATGGGCAACCACGGAGCGAGCTCGCTATCCTTTACACTTCCTGCGTTTTGATGACTCACATCAAATTACCGCAAAAAAACCAAAACAACAAAATAATGTTTACTGCTGCTGAAAATGGCTAAGTGTACTCTCACTTTAAGTATCATGTTTTTTCTCAGTTCTCAAATATTTAATGTTTTTTTTTTTCGAGTCCTGAACAGCATGTCTTCATTTTTATTTATGCTTTGAAAGCGCGTAAACTACTTGTAAATATTGGCGCTTTTTGGAAAGACTTCATGTTCCCGATGTGAGCCACGTTTTGGGATTTATGAAGTCACATAACGGCCACATATTGGAGATTTGGAGTAAATGAATATATATCGATGATTTAGTTTAGCAGTCCTTCCCCTTCTGTTTGTTCCAGTTCACGAACATTTTATGTTTATTCAAGCCCCAAATGATATATCTTTATTTATGCTTTAAAAACACCTTTATTACTTGTAAATATTGACCTTTTTTTTTCAAAGACAGTCTTGGTGTTAGTCTCGCCCACTAGTATCCAGTATTGTATACAGAGCAAGATAACACATAATTTGAATCACGTGCGTTTTCATGTGCAGTTCAACAAATATTTTACAGGTTCAATCTACACTAAGAGGTTAATTATTGACTTACAAGTTACCTCTTTCTGCAGTTCTCAAGCTGTAAAAGTTACACAATATACTGTTAAAGATGGGTTCTCAAATGGGGTTACATAAGATTTTAACAGATATTTTTTGCGGGTACCATCAAATAGAGACCACATTTTCCGTACTATAAGGCGCACCTTCAAGGAATGGCCCATTTTAAAACTGTTTTCATATGTAAGGCGCACCGAATTATAAGGTGCATAGAATAGAAGCTACAGCAGCG
>NC_142390.1:6775000-6862500 GCF_059441005.1 Hippichthys cyanospilos | reverse complement strand
GACATCCTGCAACAAGTCGGCTGGTGTGATAGTGAGGAAATTACATATATGGGCATGAATTTTATAAAGGAAGGTAATTTCACCCAATCATTCTTTTTGGTGGACTGTTTGTCTCCAATTATAGATTGATGGAAAGCCTACATTGTTTAGATACTGGATATGCAGTTATTAAAATTTAATGCATAGGTGGACCTTTTTTCTGTCTGAATGTGAAATGCAGTAGAACTCCTCTAAAACATTCATATTTGCAGCCAGAAATTTTTCACAACACAGGACTTTTCAATAGAACTAGTCTATGTCTCAAACGTAAACAAAAAAGAACGTGTGAATGCTGTCATTCACATGCTGTCAGTGGCATCAGCCCTATCCTTACATATATATACATATATATAATTTATTTTTTTTGGGGGGGTGGGACCTACACTCCATTTATTCACAAAAAATTGTAAAAATTAGTTAATAAGTCACTAAGCTTTATATTTCTATATTTATAAAATTGAAATACGAATATTTATTTTGCCATTATTAGAGTATTCTGACTTTTGAAGACTTTTTGCATTATGGGAGTCCAGGCTAAGCCAATCATGGAAGTCATTGAAAGGCTTGCAAACGTCATAAGTTGCCCGCTAGCGCCACCCAGTGGTTTTGGGTTGTCTACACTAAAGTTTCAATCGCGAGTTGCCGTTGAAAGGAATACTGCAAAAATCAGGGGATATGCATGCTAAACAAATCGGGTTTTCGGTATTTCGAGCGTCAGTAAATGAGCCCAACATGGGTTAAATTTGGGTAAGGGTTAGAGTGCACTACTCAACTTTCATGAAGGAGGGACGACAGCGTGACATATTGAAAGTCGTCATGTTTTGACAATCTATGAAATATTTAGGCCTTCTCATGTTTTTTTTGTATACCTTTAACTTTGATTTTGCACATCAAAAACATCAAAAAGCTGAATTACGCTACAAATTTCCCCCAGGAGTTAATATGGCACAATGTGTTATTTTAAGCACTCGGCATCTAGTGCAACCTGTTGAATCTGGAAGGGGGCTCCTCCCGCATGCGGTCCCTTCTGCAGGTTTCTCATTTTCCTCAGATGGTGTTTTGGAGTTTTTCCTTCCTCTTCTGGGCGCTTTGTTCAGGGGATGCCGTTGTGTATTTGTGATATTTTGTATGATGTCTTTTTCACCTGTGACGCGCTTTGAGACCGTGATGATTCCGGGCTATACAAATAAACTTGACTAAATCTGAAGACTTGTGCAATACGATACAGTGACAGTGTATTTGATTAGCAGTTTTGCAGCGTCCTTAATCAGTGATGGGATTTTTTTTTTTTAACGTCAGTGTGTTGCTGTTGTCTCTCGAACTCAGATTATCTTGACACTCTGCAGAGAGTTACGAAGGACTATAGCTATTGCATTAACGGCAGTGTATGGGTATGCAGTATGTACACACAAGCATATTCATTATCTCTGTTTTAGATATATGACTATACATATATGTATGTTATAAGGTTTTCACAGATCTTTGAGGGAAACTGAGGACCAGGTGGCATAAGTGAGTTCGACACAGCTGGACTCTATCTCTGCTTATGTCTATCGTCACCTTCCCATGCATTTAGTGTCTGTTCATTTTCTCTTCTCCTTTCCTGATCAATATATCTTCCCCTCTCCGTTTCCCAGCTTGTCTCCCCCTCTGACAGCTTCTTTTTCTCGCCCCTCCCGCCTCGCCCCGTTGGTATCTGCAGCTGGGCCGCGGGGGAGTGTTATCAGCCTGATGCCGCCTCACCCCGCATGTCCTGTCTCCAGGGCAAGCAGCTGTGATAGGGCCTAATTCACTATTGATCCTCATGTCAGGCAGAATATACCTGCTCATGCACACTGGGGCTGACGGGTGGCATCTGGCTCACGGACACAAGCGCCTGACAAAATGTATACACATGGACAGTTACATCTGCACTAGACTAGTTGAGGAGGACTTGTAATTGTTGGTTCCTACAGAACTGTGAAAATTGGCAGGATTTCATAACCACATAGAGACTCGGCATATGCGAAATACGGTAGTTTCTAAATTGATTTTTTTTCTGTGAAAATCGGTGAGATTATAACAGACTATATAACAAGTACTCTCCTAGACATGACTGCCTAGGATGTTTGTGCTGTCATCCTGCTTTGTTTTTGTTATAAATGCCAGGAATGACTGTCAGTATACGCTATAACAGAGGTTCACAACATTTTTTTCAGTGATGTACCCCCTGTGAAATATCTTTTTCAGCCAAGTACCCCTTAACCAGTGCAAAACATTTTGGAGTTAAAAAAAAAAAGACTTAAGACATTAGTCTCATTTATTAAACTTGAGAACCATTTAAACTCCATTCTTCATTCAAACACAAAAAAATAATCAACATAACGTGTCCTCTTTTGGCTCATAAAAAAGATCTGTTATCAAAAAGAAGTACCGTATTTTCTACACTAAAAGGCGCACCGGATTATAAGGCGCACCCTCAACTAATGACAAATTTTAAAACTTTTACCATAAATAAGGCGCACCGGATTATAAGGCGCAAACTTTTTCAATCACAATATAGTAATACTCAAAGTAATAACAATGATAACTCAAATAATGACTCTAAACTCTCAATAGCATAACTCAATATCAATATGACAAACCTTGTTCAACTGTAAACACACAAAAGAAACACGTAAAGCTTATTTTATCAGTTCATTCCCATACAAGAATCCCAATCTCAATATTGATCCATATATAAGGCGCACCTGATTATAAGGCGCACCATCAGCTTTTTTTAAAAAAAAAACAAGGCTTTTAAGTGAGCCTTATAGTGCGTAAAATACGATAACCTGATTATTATTATCATATATTTGTCCACAAAAACAATTTCTTCAAGTACCCCCAGGGGTACCCGTACCCCCATTTGATAACCGCTGCTAGAAACATGTCTAAAAGAGGCATTGTGTCACTGCATTGCAGGTCTCGGTGGATTTTCCATCCCTTCTGATCGGCACCAATGTATCTTCTATAAGAGCTCAGATGATGCCTTTGTGAGATGTGCCTGCTCTCCCATTTACCATCCATCTAGAATTCCCTCTCTTACATTTAGCATACTTTGAAAAAGACCATTTTTTTTTATTCCTCCCACCTTGCGGGATGTAAATCTGAGGAGTGGCATTCATATGCACATCGCAGCACAATGGCCGCTGCGATTTCCAGGGAAATCTACATCTTGATGTCATGTATTGTGCTAGACAGATGGATTACTGTAACATACGGTGTGAGTTAAATGGGCTTCTTTCCCCTTGGAATGGAGGACAGGTCTCCTGTGGGTTGAGGGAAATTGTTTAGTGAAGTCTCTTAAAGACCTTAGTCATGAATTCATGCAAATTAGAGACAATGTGAGCAAAATGAGCGTTATTGTGGTGAATGATATTCAAATGAAGAAGTTCCATCAGAAGGATGAAGAACCTTGGGTTCGCTAGCTTGCTCGCTTATGAAAAGTGGGTTTTTGGCCGTTGTCCTTCGCCCGCAAAGCGACGGCTGACTCATCATCATCATGCAAAGCGATGAATACACAATGCGGGCATCCCTCAACCTCCGCAGAATTGATGGCTGCTGGTAGAGTTGCTGGAAAGCTTTGCGATCAATAAAACAAAAGCAACAGAGGGCATCCCAGGAAAAAAAAAACGACACACTACGGTGTATGTGTGAATATCAGGATTATATACGAGACTTTGCGTTGGGGAAAAAGCAAAGTACTTCACTTAGCGTCTTCCTGACAGCGATTGCGAATGATGACCTGCTCTTTTGTTGTTCCGGCTGTCCAGCCGTATATTACGTCCCAGCAAAGTGCTGCGGTGGCAGGATTAATTAGTCGACACAAAGTGCTAAGTGGAAAATCCTTTTGCAGCAACAAATACTGTTCGGTTACAGTGATTGATGGAGCCATACTCTTATGCATGGCTCTTAATGGAGCTCGGAGAAAAGTTGGGAAACGTCCGATGTTCTGGACTCATTTTGTCCTTTTTACCGTATTTCTCAGAGTACAAGTCGACCTCTTTTATAAAGTCGGTGAATTATACAAAATGTGATTATAAGTCTACTCTAGTGGTTACATAGATCACGGCTGTCCAATTATAACACATGGTGTGTGTTAATAATAAAAAGGAAATTTCTTCATTTTATATCAAATAACATACTGTTGCGGTTATTGGGGGGGGGCACGTAGATGCAAATGGTCAAACCAATGTTGCAACAATGAAATGATTTGAAGTTTCAATGCTTTTTGACACAGCTGAATGTTAACTGGTCGAAAAGCCCTAAAAGTCATCATCACTATCTGGCGAGCGAAATAGCTCCTCCCATTTAACACCCGGACATCCTCTCCTGCCTCCGGATCAATCGTTCAAACATTCTTGTTAGCCTTCTCCGGGTAGTCATGCAATTTGTTTGAAATGGAGGTCCTCGGAGATGATTTGCTGATCATCTTACTTGGGATGTTCTTTACCCAAATGATGACTGTTGTGAGACCAGAGTGTGGAACGTTGCCCTTTGCTGTTTCTCCCCCCACCTACCGACATCCATGCCGTCTTGTTCAAGCACGCGTCCAAGTGCTGAAGGACTCAAATCGAGCCATCTTTTCCTTTTCATAATGTTATTCAAACACAGATGCGGAATTTTGGAAATGTGGAAAATTGGTCTGTTTCGAGTTAGGCAGTTATAAGTTGATCCCCCTAATATGGGGGTTAAAAATGAGGCAAAAAAAACTCGACTTGGATGCTGATTGTATCAAACTTAAAAAAAACAGGGAAATATTTTTGTGAGACAACAAGAGTACTCGCTTGTAGAGTTTGAGTTAACAATGGACTTTACAGCCATCTTGCCCAACTTGTTTTTTAAGACCCTTTCTACAGCTTATTAGGGGTAACTGGCTATGGAAAAAAAATTAGCAATTCTCATCAGCAAATCTTGAAGTCACACTCTGTCATAGTGCAATGCATTTAAGAGTATGATACCTTGCCCATTTTGTTAATCTTCACAATAGCGTTCTTCCTAATAATGATCACACCCAACGATCAGGATAATGAATTACAAGCTGCTACTCATCAGTGACATGGACTTCCTGTTGTTGAAAGGGCAAAAGTTCATGCCTTTAACCTAAAAGTGCTTTTTTCGCCATTTCCCCAAAGAATGTTAAACTTTTCCCAATATTACCTGGATGATCCCGTCATACTGTGAGTCACTCCGCAGCTCTATTTTCAATCAAATTAGGCCCACATAGCGTCTTAAAATCTTCCTCTAAAACACCCATCTCCAAATTAAGCACGCTAAATGCGCCAGAATGGAAAGAGCCACTGTGCATCATTGACTGAAAGCTGAGTCATCTTCAAAAGGCAGCTGAGCTTTATATGTGTCACTTATTTTTAATTGAACAAAACAACAACAAAAAGCCTGCATGTCGTCAAAAGGAAGTGGACTTGTTTTTTTTTCCAGCAGCCTCGTGCCTGTTGATAATATCAAAAAAACAAAACAAAAGTAACCACACTCATACCAGCATTGTTAGCTGGGGAATTTTTCTCATGAAATTCCCAGTCTTTGCTGTACGAGCTCCAAAAAATTCAAATTCCCAGCTGAAATTTTGTATAAATGCTGGGCGACATGCATAATTGTCTTCTTTTATTGGCTGCAAGATGAAAACATTAGTTAGCGTCTGCATTGCTCTTTTTCCAACATCACAAACTTCCCAGCATGTGACCACTTGCGCTGCTAAGGTGCACCATTCCTAACAATTAAAAAATTGGTTAGCGAGGACGCCTTGTCCAACAATAGAAAAAGAGACGCTTGCTTTTGTCCTAACCGTTAGCGCCAGTGTGTTTACAAGTGATCCCCTCACTCCAAATAAGGACGTGTTTATATTATGACGGCTTGAGGAATTCTCCCCCGCCTTCCTAAAATATGCTAAGAGGCTACCCCTTCCTGTACGTCCCGTGACCAAAATATACTTGAAAACAGGATGGCGGGAAGACACATGTGAGCCTTGCCTTTTGTTTTTGTGAGAGTGAGAGTAGTAATGGGGGCCTACCCCACTACAGAGGAAGCCAGCAGGAAGTCTGAGCCGATTGTTTTTCTGGTTCACCGAGTTCACCGCCGCTTGCGTCTTCATAACAACGACCGACCTCGTGTATTATTGGAAAAAGCTGCTCTGTGTCTGCGTGTGTGTGTGTTTGTGTGCATGTATGTTGTCCAAGTCATGTAACACAACATGTAATGGGATTATATGAGCATGTTTACGCTGGAAAAAATGGCTGTTATGCCTCTTTGGAAAACAGCGAAGTGACTTGTGATTACGGTGGAAAGCATGTTGATGTTTGTGTGTGTGTGCGCGTGTGTGTGTTGAGGTCATCACACCGAGGCCCGCTCATGCCTGAATAAACATTAAATGGCAAATAACAGAAGGGGGGAAAAAAAAAAAAACAAGTGGGTGCTGTGTTTGCCTTTTCTTTCGCAGTGTTGGGAGACGGTGGCACATGAAAGGGATGGAGGGTCCGAGGTTATCGGTCGCATAAACCCGTCGGGGGGGGGGTCAGGGACTCGAAAACACACACGCAAGAGAAAATTGGGGAAGCCGAGTGAGGGTCACCTTAACAGGGAAAGGTCAAGCGCTCCTGACTGGCATATTACAACATGACCTGAATTAAAGTCAGTCACACAGTCACCTCAACCCACATGTAAAATAAATAAATACATGAATACAATCACAATAGAGCACAGGTGTCATCATATTTCTCTTCATATCGGCCCAACGAGGGAAGATGTAGCTACAAAATGGCCCGCCACAAAAATGAGTTTGACCTCTATTGAATAGAGGGACAAAAATAAACCAAGTGGAAACTTTTTTTTTTTTTCCATCATTTTGGCTTCACACGGACTTGTCATGCATGCATGATTAACTTGATTTGTTGTCAATATGCTTGCATAACCCAACATGCTCATCGTTAAGAATTTCCATTTGGAAACTGTTACCACTGCAGAGAATCCTGCATAAATGAGAACCAGCCTATTAACTTTCGTTCACTGTGGTAGACTTTTGTTTTTGGTATATTCTATATCTTTTGACTCATTGGAGCTAACCTACTAAGTCCCAGTGTGCTCATGTGAGGACATCCTGGCTTTTATAATGATGTCTCTTATGTTTTTCTTGTCTCGCTGAGACCAAATAGAAACATCAGTTGCCACAAATAAATAAGCTGTCCGTTTGGGGGAAGTTGCAATTTTTATTAAAACTTCGGCTGAAAAGTAACAAATCTACTTGTCAAGTAGGTAATGAGTATTTATTTGTCTGTATTTGGTACATGCAACATCCACTTCAACCTGTAGGCTTGGAAGGGGGCTCCTCCCACCTGTGGTCCCTTCTGAAGGTTTCTAATTTTCCCCAAATTGGGGTTTTTGAGTTTTTCATTGCCCTTTTGTTAGCTTTGACAGGGGATGATGGTGTGTATGACTCTATGACTTCCTTTTTCGAAAGAAGTCTCGACATGACCTGTTTTCATTTGTGAAGCCCTTTGAGACTTTGGTGATTCACGGCTATAAAAATAAGATTTGATTTGATTTGATTTGGTCAAATTCAATCTGTTGGTGAATAAAAATGGCATTTATGTTTTGTTTTTTTCGGTTTTGTTTCCGCAAATAGGGTACTTGGAAATTTAGTCTACTAAAAAGGGCCCCTGACTCCAAAAACTTTAAGAACCCCTGCTCTATGGAGGGTAATCAAACTACTGTATATGGGACAAAAATAAATGTCCACTACCATGGACACAAATGAAAAGGCTGGCTGTTAATATGGATAAAGTTATTATTAATATGCATAAAATATGCTGTTATTAAAGGAGTGCCCCTTAACCTTCGCACACGTTTTTCTGTGCATTGTACTGTACTTTTATGTTCGTGGTTAACTAGAATATTTAGCAAGCCCACAAATGACAATATTTCAAAACTCCCAAATGTCTCAAGTCATCAAATTATTCCGATTTAATCTGCTAATGTCCTCACGGCCCTCCGAGTCAGCACGTTTGCGCCCTATCTGGGAGCGCTATGATGTTGTGACGTGTCCTGTCGTCGTTGTTTTCACATGATATGATCCTTTCAAGTGTTTCGCTGATGTTTGCATCAAGGGAGCATGAGTCAGGCGGTCACAGGAGTTCAACACATACACACATATACACACATGTGACCGCACTCCTATCCCTTTGACTGTATCGCCTTGTGATGCCATCCTGTTTTTCCCCAGTCTTGATTTCAACACTTGACAAATAGACATATGTGAGCACACACAGCCGCATGAGAACATAGTGTCGCGGAAGCGCTTACTGGCACTTGGCGAAGTCGGTATTTCCTGCTGCACTCATCCCAGCTTTCACTTGTGCAACATGAATATTTCAAAATTTATCAATGGAGAATGAAAAGGGTAAAAAAAAAAAAAAAAAACAGTTGAATTTCAAGGCGAAAAGTTGAATGGTTCTTCTTTTAACAGCTCGTGCGTCACCTGTGCAGTCAAGGGGCATACAGATTTATTTTAGGTAAAATGGTGAATGGAATGCGGCCTTGAAGTCAAAGCGTCGACTCTGTGTCCTTAATTGAGCCTGCGTTATAGAACACTTGAATGAAAAAAAGCTTTTTTATTCATCTCTGAAGCATTCAAAAGTTGCCGGTTAGGAGACGCTTATAAAACATCTGCAGTTTACAGATAAATGAGAATTGGAGTCGGTTTAAATAGCTTGGAAAGCCGGTGGAACGGTGGTGAAAAATTGTCTAGTGTTGAACTGTTGGTGTCAGACGTGCGCTCACCTTTTGGAAAATACCGTCTTGACTGTTTGTTTTAGACCAGTCGTTCTCAAATGGGGGAACGTGGCAGGCACTTCAGGGGCTGCGTGATATTGTAACTGGGTGATTGCAGGCATCAGCCACTCTAAAGCAGTATGGTTTTCTTTTCAAATTAAGAGCAGTTAATTGGAACATGCGGGGATTTTTTTTTTTTTTTTTTTTGCTTAACGGTGATTGTGACTCCCTTGGCAAATGTTGTATGCCTTTATCCAGTTTTATACGAATGGGAATCCTCATTAGTAATGCAAGAGTTGACGTCATACACGCATTATTTTGCCCTTAGAGTTCCAGACGATTTCGAGCATTTTGACACATCTTTCAAGGCCGACAGAATATTTTGTCGTATGACTATGTGGACCTTGGTGGTACCATACGAAATATTGGATTCCATTCTTTACCTACAAAAAGAAAGTAAGATTCTACCTTATTCCATTCTTAAGTACCATATTTTCTGCACGATAAGGCACACCCTCAATGACATATTTTAAAACTTTTTCCATATATAAGGCACACTGGATTATAAGGCGCACCCTCAATTAATGACATATTTTAAAACTTTTTCCATATGTAAGGCGCACTGGATTATAAAGCGCACCCTCAATTAATGACATTTTAAAACCTTTTCAATCACAATATCGGAATACTCAAATAATAACTCAAGTAATAACTCTAAACTCTCAATAGCATAGTAACTCAATGTCAATATGAGCAACCTTGTTCAACTGTAAACACACAAAAGAAACAGGTAAAGCTTACTTATCAGTTCATTCCCCATCTACGAATCCCAATCTCAATATTGATCCATATGTAAGGCGCACCATCAGCTTTTTAAAAAAAAATTAAGGCTTTTATAGGTGCGCCTTATAGTGCGGAAAATACGGTAATCTCTGTTTGAGAATTGGTCATTTGAGTGAGGCCAAGCTAAAAATGAGCTACAGTGACTGACACCATTTTTTTTATTAGCATCCGAAACATCTCAACAATCCTTCCCTTCGATAAAACATGAACAAAAATTGAAAATGTGTTTTTGATGACAAAGTAACAGTTTGTGTATAACTACGATAACAACAGTACTGGCCACAATCTAGCCATTCATTTAAAAATATATATACGTATATATTTTACCTGATGAAAATTCTCGTCCGTGGCACTAATAGAGTTCAATTCAGAAGCAATCTTGTTATACTTGTTTTCCAACATCACTTGGAATAAAAAAGCTTGGATGATTTGGATTTTTCATTTGTACTAGCGGGGCTATCTGAGGTCACGCCCATCAAAATAAGCAGAGTTCTCACTTGCACAATGGCAAACAACCAGTTTCTTCTCAAGCATCGGGCAGGGCTTTTTTCTCATGAGTGCGCTGGCTCGATAGGTGTAGACGGCGCGTGCCTCGCATGCCTTTTGTCGTCACCCACTGGCATTCCGATGCGAGTCACGGCAGGAACGATAAATGGAAAGTGTTAATGAGTCTGCACAACTAGTACGCAGGTGAAGAGAGTGTTTGCTTCCTCATCCGTGGGAACGAGACGTCCATATTTGTGCTAGAAAAAGATACTTTTACATGCAAATAAGATAAACCAGACTGTACGCTAACATTGTTGGTCTAAAGTTATCCTTGCAGTGATGCTTGGCAGCGGCGTGTTAGCTTTACTGGAATACGGTTCTTGTGTAACTGTTGTCCTTTCCACAATTTTCTGGGACGCAGGTAAACACGCCTACGACTGCGGTTAGGTCACAACCAGGAACCGATAAGAGGCCCGGCCTTTACCCGAACCTAAATAATGGCCGTGGTTGTTTGTTCTCCTACTTTTGTTTCTTCTGGTAACGTTCACATTCATTCAAAAGCTATTTTTATACTACTCACGACTAAGAACAAGCACACGTGCATGCTGCGCCATCTCTGATTGGATCACTGGTGCAGACACACTCAAAGTCCCACTGCGTCGCCATGGTAACTAGAGCCAAAATAAAGCAGTCGTTGAGACGGCGTCGGCTGGCACCTCACAGACACATACACACACAAACCTCTTTGGCAGGCACAAAATGAGCTCTACGAGAGTCGACCTTACAGTACATGTCGTGGACACACAAATAAACGAACAAGTTCTGTCTAATGTTCTATTTAGATTTGTATCAGTTATGTAAATAACTCAGACTTGTATCACCTGCTTCGTGACAATACGGTGATGGTAAAGGCAGAATGGTAAACAGAACTCTTAACAAATCTATTCACAAGCATGTCCTACATGAGAAGTTTTTATATATTTTCAGTAATGTTGTCGTTAATACCGCACCAACTAGACATTAGCGAGAATGAGAATATGGACAACTGAGACCGAGACAAGATCAAGATTTCGCGCTTGAGGCCGAGGCAAGGCCAGGGGTTCTGAGGTCGAGCCCAAGACAAGACCAGGACTGTTGGAGGTCGAGACCAAGAGCAGACCAAGACTAAGACATTGAGAGTATCAAGACCAAGACAAGATCAAGACTTTTGGGGTTGAGACTGACATAAGACGTTGACTCTTGCATGTCAAGACTAAGAAACGACCAAGACTGAGACATTGCGACCGAGAGAATCGAGACCGAGACAAGACCAAGACTGAGACAAGACCAGGAGTGTTAGAGGTTGAGACCAAGAGAAGACCAAGACTAAGGCTTTGAGAGAGTATCGAGACCGAGACAAGATCAAGACTTTTGGTGGTTGAGACTGAGACTAGGCCAAGATTTTTGGAAGTTGAGACCAATACAAGACCAGGACAAGACCAAGACTGAGACAAGACCAGGAGTGTTAGAGGTTGAGACCAAGAGAAGACCAAGGCTAAGGCTTTGAGAGAGTATCGAGACCGAGACAAGATCAAGACTTTTGGTGGTTGAGACTGAGACTAGGCCAAGATTTTTGGAAGTTGAGACCAATACAAGACCAGGACTGTTGGAGGTTCAGAACCAGACCAAACCAAGACATCATTGAGACTGAGAGATGAACTGCATCAAGACTTTTGGGAGTCAAGACTGAGTCAAGACCAAGACTTTTGGAGATCAAGCTCAAGACAAACCCAATTAAGACTCATTTCCAAATAACACTACTGATTTTTTTCATTATACTTTACATGACAATGCAGAATAAATTCAGGACAGGTCTTAGAATAACCTGGCTCTTCTCTCGGTCAAGTCAAGTTTATTTGATTACACAGATGGAGGACGATGAGCAGGCTGCAATGTATGCCAAATGGACAGCATTTAACAAATAATGTGATGCGATATAATACCAGTTGGGCATTAGTGGTACCACACTAAAGTGGTTTAGAGCCTATTTGACTGAGAGAACCTTTGGTGTTAGCCTTTCCCTCCCTGTCCCACTCCCACTATCATATGGTGTTCCTCAGGGTTCGCTGTTGGGGCTCATGTTTTTTTTAATTGTATTTTCCGCCATTTGGCACAATCGTTTGAATACAAGGAATTTCATTGTTCAAGGGTTCAGTGGTTTTGACTTATCTGACGATTGATTAGTAATCTGGAATTTGTGGTTCGTTCCAAAGGTCTTTGAAAGATGAGCAACAAGCCCCAGCAAGACATTTAATAGAAAGTAGACTACACATCTTGGGGCTTATGTATACAAAGACTTAGTCATTGTATATTCATTCATCCGAATATAAACAGTATGGTCAAGGCGGTGAGACGTTTTTATTTATTTCGAAGCACGTGTTCCAGAAAGGGTCGACCACAATCGTAACGTGACAAAAAAAAAAAATCATCCACACGCACTCGCAGTGTCGTTTGATAGTAATAATAATAAATAACGAGTGAGCTGGCTATTTATAAATATTGCACGTTGCAAGCCATGCCAGCTGCTCAAAGCGTGTGACTTGAATGTGTCATTGTTGACATTTTAACAGGAACACCTCGAGTGCTCAACGTCACATGTACTGCACAACAGGAAGTTTCTCGAACCTTTCTCATTTTGCTGACTTAATTACTGTCTTCAAACCGCTTTGCTTCCATCTTGGTCATCACCTCGACACTCTAATTACTGATAATGAGTTTCTTCAGGTAAAGTACCGCCCTTTTGGTTTCCGCCCAATGTTCTGGCTTCCCACTCGCTCCTTCCCACCTTGGCTGACCAATCAGCTTCCTGCTTTCCTCCACACACCTTGTTAGCGCAGAGACTTCAGAGAACCAGCTTATTCATTTTCGTCCACTGTTATGTTGTCTCATGGGTTCTCAAGCTTGTTTTCAATGATGATTTGAGAACCACTGTCTTAAAAAAAGAACATTCTAAGGCAGAATTCTAACCTTGGGTCTATCATGTTTTCTATGTTGTGCTGCAGTCATAATAATTTCCATCAAGGAAGCTTTAACAAGGACTTCAAGGCTTTCAATGTCATCGTTTTACCTGCCAGTCACACGGGCGAAACAGTGCGTTTCGAGCCGCGAACGGGAGAAACCACCAGGCGCTCGATCTGAAACAGACGCTTGTAGAAACACGCACAAATACACACGCATATGCTCAAGTGCAGAACAAGTAGCAAGACTGTCAAGGATAGGCCCCTAGAGAGCTCTCAGTTGCAGGTTGGGAATCTTGAGCCTGATATTTGTACCCTGACATACACATGCACATGATACTTTCAAGACAGAAATGCTCCACTATCCATGACTAGAACATAAGTACACTCATGAATATTCATGCATGTACTCCAGACATGGTAGAGCAGACATTCCCAGAGTGTCTTATATGTGTGTGTGTGTGTGTGCCACACGGGTTACTTGGGAACCTCTTGGACTTGTGGTTACCATTTTGGTGGACCTCACAAGTTCAGTCCTCTTTTTGAGGGTCAAGTCTCGATTTAAGAGTATAGGTTTAAATTGGATTTTGGTTGATGTTAGGGTAAGGGTTAGTGTTCTGCAATTTGTTGTGATGGTTGAGGTTAGGGTTAGGGACTAGGACAGGGGTCAGCAACCTGCGGCTCCAGAGACACATGTGGCTCTTTCATCCTTATGTTGCGGCTCCCCGCGGTTTGGGAAAATAAAAAATGCTTAGTTCGGATCGACTACGTGGACCACGCAACAAGCGATGCATTTGAATTGTAGTCAATAAATTTGCGTGTTTGGGTGTAGGGCAACATCTAAAGTACGTGTTCGCTGCGACGGGACACGAAACATGACGCAAGATAGCCAATCAGTTTCAAGAAGGTAAAACAGGAAACAGATATATATCACGGCCTTCCAAATTAAAAGTACACATTTTTAAAGTAAGCTATAACTAAACATTAAAAACTAAAGCGCTTCAAGAATTCTTGAACGAGGATGGACTCAAACGTGGGGTCAGTCTTCTAGTTCTTTTCTTGAAACTAAAAAGGTTACAACCTTGGCTAACACAAACAGTGCTAAACGCTAAATGATGAGCAGAGAACATGAACAGAAAATACAGCGCAGTAAAAGCAGATATTTAAAAATAAGATAACACAGGTAAGTAAACAATAAACACTGGAGCGCTTGATGAATTCTTAACAGTGAATAAATCTTATCTTAATGCCTATGTGCACACGGATGGATTCAGACGTTAGTTCGGCCTGCTTGCTTCTTTTAATAAACATATTGTGTTATAACCGTGGTTGACAAAGGCTGCACAACTGAGGTTAACTGTTAACTGTAGGATTCCTTCTACAATCAGCTTCCTGTCCCACCTCCGATAACAACCATTAAGCATATGACTCAAGTGGACTATGCACCTGCCAGCATGTACAAATGTTGACGTGTAAATATTCTTTTCCTGACAACTATGATGCAGAGTTCGCCCCACGGTATTATTTGCTTGGCAACCCACCTAGCTCGACAAAATATGTTGCCCAAAGGCGCTGCGGCAGGTGACCACTGGGCTAAAATGTTTTCTTGAAGGAACCCACTAAGCTGTGCTTCTGAGTGACACGGCTTTCAGTTTGCAATCAGCAATGGCTGTATTTGCAAGCTTATATTGATGCCGCAGAAGTGTGTATGCGGCTGGTTTGAGTGTGTGAGCGATGCCCAGGGGTCAAGTGGAGTATTGATAAATGTTTGAAAGTGGCCATTGCGCTCTCAAGCACACCGGTCCACCATCAAGCACCGGGATGAGGCGGCCTGCTGGGAACGCCGGTGAGCGGGGTCAATTTCTCTCTAATGGCCTCTCATGCAGTGGCGCTAATGATGAGAGATGATGCGCTGAGGCTAAGTAAGACAAACACCAGGAAGGAAATCGCTGATGAACAGCAACCCGGGTTGAAAAATAGCGATTAATTCTCTCCAAGAACCTTGACATGAACTGTTTCTGTCCATCTCGGCCATGAATTTATTCAATTTTTGTCTCGTTTTTTCTCTTCGGGTCTTGGGTGAACTAAGCAAAGCTGCAGTTGTCTGGACTGTAAGATTAAATTCCTTTACTTTTATTTCCTTTCATCTGTCTGCAATGTATTACATATTAACAAAAATAAAATCATATTAGAGCTAAAATGAGAATAGAAGTTGAATAGCGATTTACTTATAACCCGGCGCAGCTTTTCACCCTGTTTGCCTTATAACACGGTGCACCTTCTGACCCAGTTTGCCATACAACCCGGTACACCGTATCACCCAGTTGACCTTACAACCTGATACCCCTCAGACCCCAGTGCACTTTACGGTCCGCTGTGCCCCATGGTCTGAAAAATATGGGCCAGTCATTTTTCCAAATGAATTTTTCACCACTTTTGTTCGGTTGCACACAATTGTTTACCATCGCTTCGTCGTTATACCGAAATACGGAAAAAGAACGTCTCACCTTGGTAAACTAACTGCATCAAACTATAATATGATACATTAGGTTTTGGTGTTCATTTTCAATATTCTGAATTTTGCGATATTGCTGTATGTCCGTACAGAAGAGGGAAGGTCAATCAAATAAACTGCCTTAAACAGCTTTAGTATTTTTTTATCTTGCGCTCGACAAACACTGAGTATATTTACTCATTCATTGCCAGCCTTGTGAAAAATGGATCTTTGACGTCTACTATATAAAAAAAAATCATGAAATGAAAAATCCCAAGCCTGATTTTGGCCTGTTAGTGTGACAGAGAACACGTCCAACTGCCAGGTCAAAGTGGTCCACTGGAATCAAGTTAAACAATGCCAACTGTGCTCTTTGCTTTGCTTCATTGATCGCTCAGCGGTTATGTGTCACTCACAGCTGAGCCTTTTTTTGGCCCGAGTGCTAGGATTAAGCTATGTGAGTACTCTTTTATGTGTGTGCGGATTGCGTCTAAACTACTTGAAGTGTTTTTGGCGTTGGCTATACACAGACAGTTCGCCGGCCCAAGAATAGCCCTTTATGATGTTTCATGTGTAAACACACCGCTCGCAAACCCTACACGGAGGCGTCGGCGGACCTGGAGGCTAAATAGAGGAAGCTTGTGACCCGAAGGTCACCGGTTTGCAAACACACAGTCAGTTGGAAAGAAAATACGGCTGTAAAAAAAAAAGACTTCCACCTCCATTAATCACCGATTTAAATGTCTGCAGGCTTCGCTAAAAGCTCGCTTGGTGTTTAAATGAATTTTCTCTTGTGGGTTTGATGAATTAGGTTTGACCATTCTCCCTGAGCAGGGGTTTTGTTTTTTTGCTGGTTTTGGTAACTTTTCTGGGGCTTTATTGACCTGGCAGGGTCAAAAAAGGCAAACATTTCCAAGGTGAGGGATAAGACAAAACTCAGGTCTGAAATTGGACTTTGTTTTCCTTCGCTCCCCATCTCATACTTCTCTCAAGGCGGTGTCGGTTTTATAGTTCAACTGGCCCTTTTGTTCCATTTTGCTTTTTAGTTGAAAGTGGTCTGTCGTCTTAGGGGGGTCACACTGACCAGATTCTGTCTTAAATCAGAGTTCAATATCCTGAAACCCAGCCTATTCATTTGTCATGGACACTTGATTTTGGTCTACGTCTTTTGAGTCATTGGAGCTACCTTAATCAGTACAGTGTGCTCAGTCAAGGACATCCTGACCTTTCCGTTGATGTCTCGTGTGTTTGAGTGGGACGCAATTAACTTTTCTGTCTTGCCGAGACAAAATGGACACCACTGTGGACACAAATGTATAGGCTGGATCTCAGGAGGATGTATCGAAATCCCAATTCTGCAAAATCAAAAAGTACTGTGGTCTGATGAGTCCGTTTTGGGAAGTTGTGGATGTTAGTAGCAGGTTTAAGTTGCAGGCATGATGAAAAAGACGAAATGGACATAACACAAATATATAGGAAGAGACTTAGGCGGACAAACTAATGCAAAGTTGAAGTGATTATATTGTTGTATGCGATAAAACTCCCTTTCTTATCAAGTCTCAACTTTCTGTGGTGCATATGTTAAACCAGTGCTTCTCAAATAGTGGGGTGGGCCCCCTTAGGGGCGTGAAGTGGTGCCGTGGGGGCTTGGATGACCCCCCGGGAAAAGGCTCTTTTTTTGTCATGAAGTGCAATTGCAATAAAATAAGAATTTTCATCATTTGTTTTTTAGTTTCAGGCACGTTGATGCACTTAGTTATTGTTTTAGACTAAAATGTAACCCGCATAAACACTGTAAAAAAAGAAAGTTGATTTATACTATATTGCTTTGGGTTAAACCAATTGCATGTGGGATTTTAACAGGATTTCTTCAGATATTTCAAAAAAATCAGATTTATTGTTTTTAATGGTGTGATGTTCCACCGATGTTCTGAATTTGCTGATTAATTCAAAATGCTTTGCGCTGGTTAGAAGAAGTTTGAGGACTTCTGGGTTAAACGATGCGCGAATAGTACATCCATACCAACTGATGCAATGATTGAATACACACTTGAACATTTCGACTCGAGGACAGTCTGGTCCAAAGGTCTCCCCCCACAGTATCTCCCTCGGGCTTTTCACACGTGCACAAGTGACTTTTACTCCATTTTGTGAGACAAACTTTAACACACTTCTTGTCGCTGAAATGAGCTAATGAAAAAGCCACGAGATTGAAATCACATGAAGCAGGGTATCTTTTTGCATGAGGGAAATAGCTCATCTGTTTCCCTCCAGCTACTGTGAATAGATTAGACACAGCAAAATGTTCAGTAATGGTTAAAAGCCACCTGACACTCAAATATTATTTATAGTCTAGCATTATTTATCTTTGTCGGCATGACATTCATGCATATTCATGACATTTGCCATTGTATGCCAACCCCTGGTTAAACTGAACGCCTACTTTTACCTCAATTGGCATTTAGTGCCTTGTGCAAACACGGTCTAAATATAATAGTTTGTGCTGTACAGTTTGTCCCTATAAGGATGTTGTGCTTTGTGCCTTATACAAATGTTTATTTAAATATAAATAGAACGTTTTGATTAAATAAAAGTATTATGATGAGACTCAAAAAAGTCTCACAAAAAAAGAATCAACCTTAATTGTCCTCTTTTGGATCAGAGAAGAAATCTGTTATCAAAAAGAAATAACTCAATTATTAATGAATATTTGTCCACAAATTATAATCAACATTAAGTGTCAGAGCTGTTTTCAAAAATAAATAATTATGAATAAATATTTGTTCACAGATAAACGTTAAACATAAAGCGTCCTGTTAAGGGATTACAGTAGAGATATCGTCACAAAAATAAATCATGAACTTTATTAATAAATATTTGTCCCCCCAAAAAATAATCAGCATAAAGTGTCAGACCTGTTCCCAAAAAGAAATAACTATAAATTAATGTTTGTCCACAAAAAAATATTCAACTTAAAATGTCCTCTTTTGGGATCGTAGTAAAGATGTGTTCATTAACTTGACAGGTAACGAGAGGTGGCACAAGTTGGGTCCATCCATTCTAGTACACAGGAGAATCTCAGTTTTTATAATAATGAAATTGAGGAACCTACTGAACATGAAATTTGTTTGATGAACTTATATCTTCCTGAAACAATCAATGAATTCAATAGTTATTTTTAGAGGATTTTTTTTGCATGTTTGTTTGTTTTATTTAAAATCTCGAGTACCCCCTGGGTACTACTACTGCATTAGAGACCCTACTGAGACTGTGCTATCAAATCCAAACATGCCTCAGTGGGTCAGTCATCCAGTGTGCGTGTCTCCTTTTGGACAACTGGACGGCGAGACCTTTGGAAAGGTCAATGGCTGGCGTGAGGTGGCTAAAGATAACACACACACACTGAGGGGCTCACACTCCCATAATTATGCATCTAATATGAGCATTTGAAATGCTGAGTCACCATGACTCTGCAAACGGATAGAAAATATTAAAATGTTCACATGCTTCTTCGGGCTCTACGTCGCATCGTGTTTTTTTATATATTTATTCATTTATTTCTTAATAATATGGTTCAGCTATCTAACTGATCTAACGGTTCTTTGACGCGGACTTGTCGTGTGATTGTCCACTGATTCAGCCTCCAACTCATCACATGTGACCGTGTATTGAATGAACAAGGGATGACTAGTCAGGTTGCAGCAACGACCGTTTGATTTCACATGAATTTGCGAGCCATTCGCCTCAAGAGGAACGCTAAGGTCCATGCCGGGAATCCCTAATGGAGAATCCAGCTGACTTTACCGCACTGAACAAATTGTGCATGTTGACTTGACGGAGAGTGAAAGTGAACATCATGTGAACATGACATTGGGTCCTGTGTCCCAGGCAGTTGAAGTACTTGCAATAAAATAGTGTATCAAATTTAAAAGAGGCTTGACTGTTCTTCAGGTCGGCCGCATTCCCAAACTGTGCCATATGAGACAGAGCTTGGCTTATTAGTTGCATTCACTTTGATTTTGATTCTGGTCAGTGTGACCCTCCCAAACATGAAACATGTTTTTTACAACGCTTAAATGTTATCTCTCAGGAGCAGACTGGACACGGAAGTAGAAATTTATACACACATATCTAATGAAGCACAAGCTAGACTCAGAAACTAAACTTATAGAAGCAAATTTGATTCAGACTCGGAAACTAAACTCAGAAATGCTTAAAGTGTCAACCTGAGTGTTTGACTTGATGTTGTGATCATGTTAATGAGAACATAGAGCTTAAATTTCATTTTCTCCTATAAGTTTGAGACCCGCTGCTATATGATAAAGTAAAACATGACAATATAATAAATACTTAAATGCATTCTATCACAAAAATCTGGAACTTGCCGACGGTCGAGCTAAATTATTCACTCCCCTCTTAATTTATGCCCATTTCCTCTCTTGTGGCAACTTCTTCCTTGACAATCATGTTATGTTTTTAGGGTATGTATTTTTCTTCGGAAGCAGGGGTGCCAACATCATTTTTATCCTGGGCCTCATTGTAGTTATAGTTTCATTCGGAGTGAAGTCAAATACATTTTAAATGTATTTTTCACACATTTATCTAGTTTTGAAATCAGAGGCCGGTAGAATCTGTTCAAGAGAAATCAGGAACTAAAAATGCTTGCCCCCCCAAAAAAATATTTTAAAAAAACAACTTGCACTTTTAGCTAGAAACGTGAAGTCAGCATTTGGCGGGCCACAGACAATGATGATGCGGGCCGGATCTGGCCCCCGGGCCTTGGGTTTGACACCCTAATCTTAGAGTGATTTGGTGTTGTTTAAGAAATTGAATAAAAGTTCGCACAAGAGAACACAATTAGTGTAAATAGCAGTAGCTTTCTGGGTAGGGTTTGGTATGTGTGCAGTGTGACTCACCTGCAGTGACATCGACATTGCTAAGGTGCTTAGCATAGGTGTGTTTGTTCTTAAGCTACTGCTTTACTCCACAAAGCCTAATTCCACCCACACCCCCTTTCACACACTCACCTCAGCCTGGCCCCTGCATGCTCACGTGCGTGCGCGTCTGCCCGCACTTGACCGTGCGTGGCTTATCCGTAAGCTAGCTCACATGATCGGCGTCGCGCTAATGCGGGCCCACGCGCGCGGACATTCCGCCCATAGTTAGCATTTTCAACTTCTTGAAAGAATGCCGTTGTTTTTATTTTGAGCCGGGGAGCATGTGACCGGGAAGTAAGTCGGCGTCTAAAAATGTGTTTGTTTTTGAATGAAAGACACAAAACCTTGATGAAATAGCCCTCCTGTGAATTCGAAAGCCCCGAAGCGTCATATGAGGACGAAACATCGTGTGCTTGAGCTGAGTGTACTATTATTTGACAATATACCCTTTTCAAAATTCCTGATTCGTGAAGAATGAGAGGGCAATGATTGCGTGTTTAGTTTTTATCTGCCCTTTTTCAGATTTGCATCCTTTTATTCTTCTGTGCTAACCAACAGCTAGCCAAATTAGTCACCGCAAAGACTGGGAGGGGTACTTGACTGAAATAATCAACGTTAAATGACAAAACATTCCCTATTTGCTATATATGTCAGCATTATACAGTGGAAGCCATCTTTTGGATGCAAAAAAAATGCTGCAGAGCTCTGTCATCACTATAAATAGATGTTTTGCAAAATGGCGCCGCCATGAATGGTATGGAAAGCCAGAGAGTACGAATAATATATATATATATATATATATATATATATATATATATATATATTTGGATGGGTGTGTTTGTCACTTGACTGCTCTGATATTCACGTGCTTAAATGTCCTTAGTGTGACCTGGTGAATGCTTATTTCAGTGTAATATGTGTGTGTGTGTGTGGGGGGGGGGGGGGGGGGGGCATGCTTATGGATTCTGGCTAGTTGAGTAAGTGCAGTGACGCACGAGTGTGGTCATAAGATATGAGCGGTAAGAATAAGTGAGGGGGATTTGATATGAAGGACCCGTTTATGAGGCGGTCGGAGAATTTTTTTAAAATGATTTTTAATTTCCGTTCCTTTATTCGAAAATTGAACATGATTGAATGCACAAACATGAGATGATAATGATTGAGGTGAGGTAGTTTGCGTTTAAAAACTTTGTCTCCTCAATAATGTCAGTGGTGACGGAGAATATTAGTGGTTATCCTTATACCTTAATTAATTAGAGGTGCAACAATCGATACTTCAGTTATTTTTTTGTGATAACGAATTTCTTCTGTGATCCAAAAGAGGACACTTAAGGTTGATTATTTTTTGTGGATCAATACAAAAAAGAGTCTAAATTTTAATAACTCATATACTGATGGCATGTTTTAAGTCTTTTTTCCCCCCAAAAATGCTTTAATATTTCACTTTTGGTACATCATTGAAAAAAGATTGAGAACCACTGACTTAGCAAATTAAAGTCCTGCAATGTTTTGCATAGAAGTCACTGTAACACAGTTTAGCGAAAGGTTGCCTCTTGTTCCACTTAATTTGCTCTTAATTTGAAAAGAAATATGTACTGTTTCTGTCACAGCATCAAAACGTGACATTGCATTTGCTTTGACCTCCAGAAGCGCTGTGAAAATTTCACGCACACCCTAAAGTGCCTTTATGTATCCCGGGGGTACTTTTATAATCACTAGGTTTAGTCCTATGTAAAATCTACATTCTCATTTTGCTATTTGGAATGCTGTTTTATTGAGCGTGTTTGTCTTTGCTGCAACTATTTGGCTTCGTCAGGCGTGTGTGTGACCTGTGCAGCTCTTTGTCTTAAAATATCATTTGGCGGGAGGGAGGTGAATTGAGGCTGCCATCTCGGTAAGCATCTTTTGTGTAAAAATTGTTGAACACTGTGTTCCGGGGATGCTCTCGCCTAAAAAAAAAAAAAGAGTAGAGGGAGGACATGATGAGATGTGAAGTGAGAGGAGGGAGGAAGCTGTGAGAGGAAGCGAGAGACGGTGGTGGGTGGCATTGGGGGGGGGGCAGTCTGAGCTGACAGGGTAGCGTGACATTTTCCTGCGAGGACAAATTGTTCCCAAAAATCAACAAAGAGAGGCAGGGTGACACCGCGGCTCTAACTGCAGACATTTCGGAGCCCCCTCCTCTCCTTTGATTGGCTGGCCTCGCCTCTGCATCCATATTGAACCTAATCAAAGCTTTCCTAATTGGCTGGCCAGGTTATACGCAAACGACGCACTTCGCTTATGCCTTGTGCTAAATCCATCATATGTGTTGGATTTGCACGCACTAGATTAAATCAACGCCATCTGCCCCGGCCCATATCTCGGTTAATCTGCTGTTTTCATCGACTGAGTCGTCGTCATGCGAAACTGTGACGACGCAGGGAGGCTGTTATCCAATTCCGAATGGTTTACTAACCTCCTTCCCGACCACGCCGCACTGCTCATTCTCATCATCTCCGCCTCTCCCTCCAATTTCGCAGAGGCTGTTTGAGGACACGGCGCGCTCCCCCTCCCCCCTCCGTTTCAGCATCCTTCGCTTTTCCTCAGCTCGCCTCCAGCTTTGCTTCCCCATCCGCCTTTTTGGCTGTCTTACACCTGCTGGCTTGCCCCCATTCCTCATGGTTGCTACACCAACACAATGCAGGGAAAGGAAGTTGCGGAAAACTGAGCCTTGCGTATACTTGTGAAGAACTGTCCCCCAAATGTGAACAGGGGGGGGGGGGCATTTGAAGCATTGCCAGGCATGGAATTCCAGTACATGTAACAAAGAGAATGTGTACAGCACCAGTTAAAAGTTTTCATTCAACAGTTTTATTTTTTATGCTTTTTTTGGCAGAAAAAAAATACTAATTAATCAGTTGATTCATTTTAAGAATGATCACGAATAAAATAGTACTTGTTTGCTCACGATGCTTTTCATCCATCCATTTTGTATAGCCGCTTATGCTCACAAGCATAGCAGGCTTGCTGGTGCCTATCCCAACTGACTTCGGGTACCTTGAACTGGTTGCCAGTCAATTGCAGGGCACGCAGAGACAAACAACCATTTAACACCCAATCACACCTAAGGACAATTTAGTATGTCCAATACACCTGCCATGCATGTTTTTGGAGTGTGGGAGGAAACCGGAGTGCCCGAAGAGAACCCAAACGGGCTTGGGGAGAACATGAAAACCGCGGTCAGCTGGATTCAAGCTCGAGTCCCTCAACTGTGAAGCGGACATGCTAATCATTGCGCCGCCGAGCTGCCCAGCTAATACTTTTCAATAGGTGTCAATTATATGAAGATATTCACTATAGGTGGGTCAACAGTGAAAATATAGTTACAAAATAAATTCCTTTTCAGTTCCCAGAATGCATCGCGTGGAGGGGTGGAGTCACAAGGAATGCACGCACCGTAATTCACCATATCAATGACTAAATCAGAGTTGCACGCCGGAAATCACATGGTCGTTGCATCACGCAGTCATTGAGGAACAGATAAAAAACGCCATTCTTGCAATGGGTGAAATTCCAATTTTTCAAATTCTTCGCCTGTAAAATTGACTTGAATGAAAATGAGGTAAAGGCTAACTGTCATGAAAAATGAAAAAAAGCATTACTCAAAAGAACTTGTTTGAGCTAATAATAAAGTAGGCCATGTGAGTGAGTTCATTTTCAATTTTACATGCTTTAACTGTTTTTGCGAAATGGTTTGTATATTTTTGCATTTGTGAGTGCTAAAAGTCCAACATCCAATCGGTAGCCAGATTTGAGGCAATTGTGTTTGAATATTTTAGACCATTGACCCAAGTATCAAGTTAGTCCAATTTTGGGACTAAAATTGTTTTGTTTTTGAGACAACAGTTTAAAGAGGGTCCACATCAAATCAATACACACGCAATTGACATAATTAGGACTGCAACCACTATTTTAATAATCGATTAATCATTGAATCTAATATTTGAAAATACATGTTTTAATTCACGTCGTTTAATTCTAAAATAAATGTTAAAAATGTCCAAATGACAAACAATTTAAAAAATAGAAGCAGATGTCTGTAAAACGTATAAATCCGTCTTTGGGATTGAATGAGTAAGTCATCGCACTGGTTATGTGTAATTAGATGGTCATAATGGCTGACCCTTGGTCTTCTTCTATAGGGGTCAAATACAATACTGTAAATGCAACATTCAGGTCTCCTCTGAAATTAGTCATAGATTTGAGCCCTTGGAAGCCAATTGGATGCATTTTGGCGTTACCACTTAAAGCTCGAAGAAATTGCATTAATAAGGCTAACGGATTATAGAAATCTCTTCATTTAGAAAACAAAACTGGCGAAGCAGCAAGCTGAGGCCGATTGAGTTTGCAAGGAGAAGCATCTTTCCTTGATTGTCCCTTCTTTCATGTTTATGCATGCAATCAGTCATTTCGAGCGCCGACTGCATGCCATTTGATAGGCGCTGATCTGCCAAGAGCGCGCCCGCCGCCGCCTCTAACGATGATTAAAACGGAGGCTGCAGTGGTGCGCGCGCCTGATTGACAGAACCGTGTCAGGCAGTGTGAGGACTGCGCCGCCAAAAAAAAAAAAAAAGTGTGCACATTCACACTACAGCAGCACTGCTAATGAAATGCATGAAATACTTTGTGTATATACACTGTATAGTTTGAGGAGACAGACTTATGAAAATGGGCAGGCAGATTATCACTTATTAATTTTTGGCTATAATGGACGTATTTGAATAAAGTGTAATTGCACATCCACTCCTGTCGGTGGCAGTCACGCTGTCATAAAAATGCATGATGGGATGCAAATAAGCCCCAGGTTGTAGTATGGAAGCCTATGGTTTAAATGTTTTAATGTTGTGATGGGAACAGCATTTTTTTTTTCAAATTAAGAACAAATGATTTGGAACATGAAGCCGCATCTTGCTAAATTATGTCATTGTGACATCTCTGCAGAATGTAAAGCTTTATATGACAGGCGTTGAACTCCAGTCCTCGAGGGCCGGCGCTCTGCATGTTTTCTAACCCTCCGTCTCAAACGCACAAATGATTAAGATCATTTTCAAGATCCTGCAGAGCTTCCTAGTGAGATAATCAGGTGTATTGGGGAGAGAAAAATCGCAAAACATGCAGGATACCGGCCCTCTACGACTGGAGTTGCGACACCAACGTCCTCAACCGCCGGTATATCGATCCGTGGTATAGGGCAGCATGGGTGTGAAATAATGACGTTTTGGAACTGGTTCAGTTTATCCTTTAACAGTTATAAATCTGTGCTTTATTTGTGCTTCGTTTGGCTTGATCTTTGTTTTTGGCGCTGCCTCTGGCTGTTGTTGATATTACATTTTGTAGTGAGGATAGACAGTGTGGCTGAGTCATTGACACACGTTGTTCTGTCTCGCTATGAAATCTGGACCACGGGTGTCTTTAAAATGTTACTTTTATATGAGAATGTTGTCATTCATTATAATATGCCCAAAATTTGTGTTTGTTGATCCGGGTGGGAGGTGTGTTGGGGAGAAACGACCAGAAAACATGCACAATACCGGCCCTCGAGGACTGGAGTTCCTATGTCATTAATGTCATAAGTCTTTCTGTTTTTTTCTATATGTGTTACACTACTTTGCCTAAAAAATATTTCAACATAAAAAAAAATCTTGAGAAGCTCTTTAGGAATCTTGTAAATGTCAGAGTGGTGTAGTACGTTTTCATTTGGTGCAAAGACTGATTTATTAGGTCACAATCTGTAGCACACAACCAAAATGCATGCAACCTAAAACGCCCCCCCCCCCCCCCCCCCCCCCCCTTTCTCCAAAAATGGATCTGAAAAGAACACTCTCTCTATTATATGTCTGAATCTCTGTTAAAAGGGTGCCTTGGCCGCCTCCCAATGTGCAATGTGTGGCCGCGGTAGTAAAAGCTTCAGACGGTTCTGATCCGCAGACTATTTACTATCAGCCTTTCTCTCTCTCACTGCTGTTGCTGTGCATCCTGTCTGACAGCTTTGGCGGCTCGTCAAGTCCACTCCGCGCACACGCCAATCATAGCCCGGCCTAGCAAATAAGCAATTAATCATTAGCATTCCCAAGCAGCTGACGCAGGGAGGAAGGAGGGCGCAAGAACGGATGAAGACGGGGAGGAGGGAAGGGCGAGGGAGTTCATATGTCCTAATATGACCCCGCCCGTCTTATAAAACACACCCCCCAGTTCCCTGGTGAATTCCTTCGTGGCGACCATATAACAAGAGGATTATCTTCTTAATAAGTCAGCGGACGAATTATGGAAATTAGAATGAGGGGCGTTAAATAAAAACAGGAACACGTCGACGGCATCTGTTGTCTTATAAACCGAACAATTGTCCCTGTACTCACAATAATGGCGATTGGACGATTAGTGAGCGACCCGCCCGTGATTAAATGGCGCCGGCGTGAGCCATGGCGCGTTGGTGTGTATAATTCCTGTAGGACAGGGGTATTTTAGGAATTGCTAAAATAGTTTTACAGCCAAGGTCGCGCAAAGGTAACGCATTAATAGCACTGATGAGCGCGAAGATTATAGGCTAAGCTTTCCATTGAAAAGCATTGCCCTAAAACAAATTGCATAGCGTGGATTACTGTCACTATTCATCCAAATACTGATACAGTCCGTGACCACGCGCCCCGTATGGGCCTGTCAAGTTGTTTCACGACATTACGTCCAACCGGGCCTTTTGAGGGGCTTTCCCAAACTGTTAGGCACGAAATCCTTTTACCGCAGTGGGGCCAAGACCATTATTTCTCAAATGTAACATTTAATCCATGCGCAAACTCTACACATTGCATTTTTTCCCAAATTTTGTAAATGCTTCTAAGTTATTTATGAATATTTTTTACTTTCAACCACACAAGTCAACACTAAATTTTAACCCTGTTTGCTGAAATAGTTTGACGGAATGTTGCCAAAATTGCAGGAAAATCAATGTAATGAGTCCTATTAAAATGCATCTCAAAAATTGTAATTATAATTGTTTTGGTCCAAAATTTGGACAGTGATTATTTTGTACACACGTCCTAGCTACAACCACATAGAAATGTCAGAATCGGTGCATTTTGAACGTTTTAATCATCTGCTGGAAATTTCAGCTCCCTGGGTTTTTTTTTCCCAATTGATACTTTTATGATATAAAAAAATCAAAGGTATTTCCATAATTTTTAACATAATGCCACAAGGGTTAAACAGGGTTTCTGCAGGTGTCATCAAGAAACACTAGTTTTCTTTTTTAATTAAGAGCAAAATAATTGAAACATGAAGCGCCTTAATGTCAAGTTGTGTTATATGGAATACTTTTCAAAATGTATGCCTTTATTTGGTTTGGTTTTATATGGATGCGCAGTCAATAGAATAAAAGATGTTTCTTCTGGAATTAATAAAAAAAAATACACAAAGAGATTCAAATGTGGTTGCAAAGTTTAATGAATCTTTTTCGTCACACTTTTTAGGCAGTACTTGGTTGAAAAAAAAATGTTTAGCTGGGAGTACATTATTGAAAAAACATTGAGAACCATTCACTGTATATAACAAAATTAAAAGTCTATAATATGCGCCATATAAAATAGGACCAATGGTGGCACAGGGATTTCTGAGTGAAAACAACAAAAGATCTTTTTTGCAGAGTTGTATAATGAACAAATGTCATAAGCGGTAGAAATGTGCTGCTTTATTGCTTTATTTTCTGCTAATTATTATAAGCAAACTGTCCAAACTAGTCAGAAAAAACTACCAGGCCACTACCTGCTTGGTTGCTTAGCAACCAGTGGTGAAAACAGGCATACTGTTCCCAGAGATATTTTGCATTTGGTGTTCATGTGAGTGACTGTGCAGTGCTGTGTATTTTGTAATAACAAAATTCCCAAGATATATTTTGAATGTTTTGTTTCATTAATTGAGATTGAATACCAAGCCGGGTTCAAAATTCGGGAATTCGGTTTGCAAACGGGTTTCAGCGGCAGCCTTTCTCGTCGCTGCACACGTTTGTTTACACGCAATTCCTGAAATACAAAGTGACTTAGTAATCGGAATTCCTGTGTGGGCGTTAGCGCATTTTACCACCTTGAGTCACTCCCGCCAATCTGCCTTTTAGGGCCTCTTATCGCTTCCTCTTTCTGTTTGCGTGGCGTCACATTGTTTGCAGCCTTGCTGATAGGAGCGCCCTTCCTTAACTAAGCGACCTCTAATTGGTCGTGTCGATGTGTCCTTGTCCTCGCGTGTCGCTGCGGGCCGCCATTGCCCAAGGTGCCTCGGGTGGAACTCTGACCCTTGCAGATAATGTCACACATCTAATTATATGCATCTGTCAGGTAGCCAAGTGGGGATTTGATGTGACTGAGGAAGATAATGATTTTGCACTTGTCAAAAAGTCCGTTGGAGAGGGATACGGATTGAAAAGAAAGGCTTGTGACATTTGTCACACTCTATTAAGTACGCCAGACGAGAGTCGCATTGTATTGGAAAAGTGTGTGTGTGTGTGTGTGTATATGTATATATGTATATATATATATATATATATATATATATATATATATATATATATATATATATATAGATATAGATATAGATAGATAGATACTGCATTTTTCAGACTATAAGGCGCGACTTTTTCCTCATGATTTGAGCCCTGCGGCTTATAGTCCAGTGCGGCTTATCTGTTGTTTTTTATTTCTTTTTTTGCTAGCCCCCAGTAAGCAAATGTATCAGTTCCAGGTTTCAATTTATGGAACAACTATGAAATAGAACTGAAAAGATGTTCATCAATGGCTGTGCTTAAAGAGTTTTAAAAAGATATTTTTAAAACAAATATATGTCTAAATTGAATAAGAGAATGTTTAAAATTCGGGGTAAATTTGTGACTTGTAAATTTTATATACAGTACACAGTGTATATGATTTTGTTGTGTATTTATGATTGTATATATGAATTACTTGCAATGTGTTTTTATGTTCACTAAAATAATCTATCAAACAAAAGGAGATAAAAAAAAGATAATATTGAAGTATTGATTTCTATTTTGAATGCTATTTAACTAACAATATTCTGTTAGAATTGAAAATATCCATCCATCCATTTTCTATATATATGTTCTATAAATATTTTGGGACTAAACATGCACACATGTTCAGTCTGAGAGGATGTTGCTGTTGGCAGACAATTACAAAAAAATTAAATAAGAAAAAAGGAATTATAAACTTCCATGTACCATCTTTTTACGTAAATATCTCATGTTATTACCTGCGGCTTATAGTCCAGTGCGGCTTATCCGTGACAACAATCTGATATATATATATATATATATATATATATATATATATATATATATATATATATATATATATATATATATATATATATATATATATGAATCAAGTAATTCCACTATCAAATCGAACAACTTTGAAGTAATTTGCCAGTCATTCCAAATTGTAACAAATTCCCTTACATTTGGCTAGTGCACGATCAGTGAAACAGGCCACCCAATGTGTTGTTGCCCCCTCACCCCCCGAACACACATGATAAAGCAAGTGACCCCAGTGACTGCGCCACATCACTCGGACGTGATAACTTATAGGAACAGACGGCTTGTTAACAATGGCACCAGCGCTTCCTCCTTCCAAACCCCCCACCGCTGAAGTCATGCGCGATAAGGGCCGAGCATGTGATTGTGGAGAATGAAAGTAAAAATCGAAGTGAGAAAAGTTCCCCGGCCCTGACGACGCAGACGGCGGGCGATAAGTGTCTTTACCAACAATCTTAATATCGGCTAGTTTGCGGCATGCTAAGAATGAAGCAGGTCTCATGTGATTAAGCCTGCTGATAATTTGGGGGGAGGCGGAGTCAATCAGATTTTGCAGTGGCTGTTATGAAATATCCAACAAGGACTTCTTCGCGGAGTCGAATTCTCTGAGGGTGTCAGAAAGTCAAACAAAATACTTTTTGTTATCTGATTGGGGGAGGGGTGCATTAAAGGTCTCCTAAACATAGAAACCAGCAGAGTTATTTGATATCGTTTGAATTCAGCAGTTTATGGTGGTGGTTTTGGTTTCTTTGAAGGCTGCTGTGTATCTGAGTTCTGCGATTGTTTATTTTTAAAGTCGTGACGCATCTGTTGCAGCTTTAACCTTCAGCTACTGATTTGTTCATGCTCATATCTGCATTGCTCATACATTTATACCCTTTTTTTGTTGATTTGGTTGCAATTTTCAGATGTTAGCTTTTTGGAGGTGTTCACAAACAATCACTCTATTTTAACCCCTGGGTGTCCTTGGATTTTTCACTAGCCTGGCCTTAATATCATCCAATGCGGGCTGACTTTGAAATGGTCATAACATCGTCAAATACAAATATATATTCACTTTCAATCCCTCAGAATGTTCAGTGGCATCAGCCCTATTCATACATACATGTATATAGACATTTTTTAAAAATTGATTGGCGTGAAATTGAAATAGGAATATTTATTACGTCAAATTTAGAGTATTATGACTTTTGAAGACTTATGCATTATAGGAGTCCAGGCTAAGCCAATCATCGAAGTCACTGAAAGGCTTGCAAATGTCATGTTGGCCTCGAGCGTCACCCGGTGGTTTTGGGGCGTTGACACAAAAATTTCTATTGTGCACCGTTTGCGAGTTGCCGTTGAAAGGATTGATGTAAAAATCAAGGCGGAATGCAGGATAAAAACATCAGCTTTTCAATATGTCCACAATGGACAATATTTCCAATTTTGAATGGCAGTAAATGAGCCTGACATGGGCTAAAATTGACACCTTGAATTCTGAGCATTTGGACAATTTTATATTGCTAATCAAAAATTATTATTGAATAATTTGCTAATGGGTTAGTTAGCATTTAATCGACTGATCGTTGTATCTCGTAACTATTGCAATTTTCTTTATTATAGTCGTTGAAATTAATTGGATTAACTTTTTGAAAATGAACTGTTTGAAAATGGAGACATATTTGAAATAGTTAGCTACCTAATCGTGGCATTCAAACAAGCTATGCACAAACTGAATAGCTTTTTTGTTACGTTAAAACTCATTAAAATCATATTTTATTGTGTCTGGGCAGGATTTATTTTTGAATAAATCAAACCTAAATAAAAATGGATGAAATCGTAATGTCCAGGATGACTCGGAAAAAAGTGATTTAATTCTTGGGCCATACAATTTAATCCTTCCTCATTTGTTTTTAGAATGATATTCAGTAAAAGTGTCCAAGGTCGCAAAAGCATCGAAATAGCATGCGGAAGAACTTGTTGAATGGGATTTTTCTGTCTTTTAATTTTTTATTTTATTTTAATGGCAGCCAAATTTGCAATCTGGATGGAATTTCTGACCCAGAGACACAGCAAATTTGAATCAGATCGATTTGGAACGATGAAAGACGGAAGCCACAAACAAACAATGAATCCCAACCACTTTGCTGCGCACATTCGTTTCGGTTAGAAGATTAAAGTTTTCTTCAAGTATTAACATTCAGCAGCAGTCGCATGAAATACCGGTTGCCGCTTCCGTGTTTTTTTTTTTCCCCCCTCGCTTCGTTTTCCCTGAAGCAAAAGGGGACATCTGCTTATCCCTGATAAATGCCTGGCATTTGGCGCCATGAGACAAGGGCAAGATAGGGAAGGAGGAGGAGCGAAAGAAGGTTTAGACGGGAGGAGCGCATCGATCAAGACGGCGAGGAGTGAAAAAGGCAGCGCAGGATTAAAGATTTTTGGCAGTGTCCGCGGCAGGAGCGGAGGGAGGGAGACTGGCTGGAAAAGATGAGGTTGAATCCTGACCTAGATTCCAAGATGCTCAGACATAATAGGCAGGGCCTTACCCCCCACGTGAACCCATTCACCCCCACCCCCAATCTCAGTCAAAACAATAACAAGGGAAGAGAGTAGCTGCTGGAGGAGTGAGGGGCCCCGTTTGGGGATGATTCCAAGCCACAGCACAGGCCCCTCTCTCTGTCTTTCAACATCTGGATACTGCTGTGGCCCGCTAAACTTTTTGGGAAAGAACTCTGGGAATTTTGGAGGGGAGTCGGACCAACAAAACAACTCCAAGCGTATTTGTATTTGAAGAAACAGACGGATTTGGGCTCTATACCTTCTTTATAAGCCATTGACGACGACAGACATCACCAATCCGATTTATTAAAGTTTAGAGCCTTTCAAACTTTATTTGTGTTGGTCCGCAGAATAATAATCAACACTAAGTGTCCTCTTTTGGAAATCTGTTATCAGAAAGAATTAACTCAATATACAGTGTAAATATTGTAAAATATTATAAAATATTCAACATAAAGGGATTACAGTCGAGATCTCATCACAAAAATAATCAATTAATAATACATATTTGTCCACAAAAAATAATCAACAATAAATGTCAGACCTGTTTTCAAAAAGAAATAATTATGAGTAAATATTTGTTCTCTTTTGTGATCACATAGTAGAGACTCAAAAAAATAAATCATTAACTTGACAGGTAACGAGAGGTGGCATATGACAAGTGAGGTCGAACCATTCTAGCACGGGGGAAAATCTTAATATCCACTGAAAAATATTCAACTTAAAATGTCCTCTTTTGGGATCATAGTAGAGATTCGTTCAAAAAATAAATCATTAACTTGACAGGTAACGAGAGGTGGCATATGACAAGTGAGGTCGAACCATTCTAGCACGGGGGAGAATCTTAATATCCACTGAAAAATTTTCAACTTAAAGTGTGCTCTTTTGGGATCATAGTAGAGATTCGTTCAAAAAATAAATCATTAACTTGACAGGTAACGAGAGGTGGCATATGACAAGCGAGGTCGAACCATTCTAGCACGGGGGGGGAATCTGAGTTTTTAAAATAATAAACTTGAATAACCAATAGAAGGATTTTTGCATGTTTGTTTGTTTTATTTAAAATCTCGTACCCCCTGAAGTTCTAGTACTGGTACCCCCATTTGAGAACCACTGCACTTGGACTTTGTAGGCGTAGGGTAACAACAATAAGACGTACCGTTGGAGAGCATTAAATAAAAATCTCACTTTCCAGAGCCTGTATAAAGTCCTCCAAATATAGCTCACATCGCTCGACCAAACTTCAGCTTTATATCCGACTAAGTGTGTTTGTGTGTGTTCCGCGTACTCCAAACATAACCGGCAGCTAATCTAGTAGGAGTCAGAGCCAGACCGTAATTACACAGTCTCACTGGGACACGTCATGTGACCAGAAGCTCGTTTCGAATCCAGACAGTGGCGCTTGAACCTCATACCGCCGTACTGAGTTAATATTCACATAATAGTCACATAGTCGCGGAAAAACCGGTCCGGTGAGCGAGCCTGACAAGATAACTAGCACCTGGTCCTCGTTGAATCCTCATGTTCATGCGATGCGGTGTGAATGAATATAATTACCCACCTATAGGTAGATAAATCAGCGCTCGGTGTTCAGAGGGGTTATGCAAGCGCAGCTATTTTGCCTGACAGCCTCACCGCCGCTTTGCAAGCGACAACTAGCGTTGCCGCCCACTTCCTTGACTGTAAACAAAAGTAGATGACCACATAATGAAAATGTGAGAACGTCTAAACCCCCTGAACCCCTCCTCGTGTGTTTATAAATATCGGAGAATTGTCTACAATGTGGTTTTAGCAAAGCAACAGAAGTACTTTTATATAGCAGTGATTCCCAACCTTTTTCCAGCCTTGTACCCTCTAAACAGCTAAAAAAAAATTTAGTCTGGTGGTATGCTGTTCATCAACGCCAGAAAATAGATCGTGTCACATCAGCTTTTTTATTTCAGGCTCGTCGGCTAGAAATTTGCATCACTAAGGCCAATACGCGTGACACAATTTAGAAATGGCTTGCTTCACGTTCCAATTAATTGCTTCTTAATTTGTAAAGAAGAACGTACTGTTATTTTCACGCCACTAAAATGCCAAAAATATGCAGAATTCATTAAAATTTCACATATTCCCCGATTGCTGTCAAACATCTCATATTTGCATATGAGAAACACTTTTATAGCTCTTAAATTAAAACATAAACTCTTTTAAAAGATGAAAAATTGAATGTACCAATTTTTTTTTCTCTCTCAATTTCAAACACCTATGCTTAGCTTTATAGAATTTTATAGGACAAATACCATGATGTATTTCATACTTTTGACAAGTTAATTTAAACTCAACAGGCGAGGCACCGATGTGAAAACAGTTTCACATCATTGAAGTGGTTAAGTGGAAACGACTTATTTCAACAGCCTAAATCCAAACGTTGGCTCGCTTGCCACGGGCGGATCAGAACGCGCGAGGCCGAGGTCAGTGGGTTGGTTTGGGGTAGGACAGAATTCGGTGTCGTGAGTCAGCAATGGGGAGTTAGCGAGTGCAGGCGTGGGAGGATTGTGGCTGCGGCGCACCCGGAGGGGCCCAAAGCGCCAGAGACAGTGACCAGCCATTGGATATGCAATGTGCAATCATTCCAAATAGATGCATCCATAATAAGCACCCTATGCTAAGGGATCATTTGCAAGCGTTGGACAATGTGAAGTTCTGTTTTTGACTCGTGGTCACACGAGGACACAAGGAAGAAAAAGACACTTTTGTATTGTCTTACTAGCGCCGGTTGAGTGATGAAACCGAACAACGGAGAACAAATTAGACCTGTGTGTACAAAGACAGAGAGCAGCATGATGGAGCGTGATATCCTCTTGGGACCCAGCCTGTTCATGTGTGTCCTCTTTTGTGTCCATTTGTTCTCAGCAAGATTGAAAAGTGAAGCGCATCCGGTATGTCCTCTACCGAGCGCGCTACGACTTAGTAGGGTTCCTCAAATGATTCGAAAGTTAGCGCATTCAGTGCCACAGACGAGAATTTTCGTCATGTAAAATACTTATTGTAGGTTGTTTTGTAATGGTAAAACTGTCATTTTTCCTAGTACCCCTCAACCAATGCGAAGCATTTTTGGGTTGAAAAAAAAAGACTTAAAACATGCCTTCAGTGTCTGATTTATTCAACTTTAGAACCTTTCAAATTTCGTTTGTACTGATCCACATAAAAATAATCAAGTGTCCTATTTTTGGTCAAAAAGAAATAGATTAAATATGATGATGTATTTGGCCACAAATAATAATCAACATAAATTATCAGACCTGTTCTCGAAAAGAAATAATTATAAATAAATATTCGTCCACAGAAAAACACTAAACATAAAGTGTCCTCTTTTGGGACTAAAATAAATCATTAATTAATTTAATTATTATATTTTTCCACAAAAAATAATCAACATACATTCTCAATCCTGTCTCCAAAAAGAAATAATTATAAATAAATATTTGTTGATAGAAAAATATTAAACATTAAGTGTCCTCTTTTTGGAGTAAAAGAATAAATAAATCAACTTAATAAATATTATATATTTGTCCACAAAAACAATCAATATAAAGTGTCAAATCTGTTCCCAAAAAGAAATAATAAATAAATAAATAAATAATTTAATAGATATTTGTCCACAGAAAAATATTCAACTTTTGGGATCATAGTAGAAATATGTTAACAAAAATATATCATTAACTTGACAGGTAACGAGAGGTGGCACATGACAATATAGGTCGAACAATTTCATGGGGGATAATCTGGGTTTTTAAAATAATTAAATTGAATAACCTATTGAAGATGTTTTCTGAACAGTTTCACATTCTTAAAGGATTTTTGCACGTTTTTTGTTTCGTTTAAAATCTCAAGTACCCCCCTGAGTTCCTCAAGTACCCCCAAGGGGTACCCGTACCCCATTTCAGAACAACTACTCTAGGGGTTGCCTTTTCAGATAACGCTTGGCAGTGAAAGAGTTCAAAACCAAAATAATATGTCCCGAATAGACTAAATCTCAGGAAAATCTAGTCCCAAAGACAAACAACGTGTCAAATAAAATCCAGTCTGCAGCCTCTCACATCGGTAGTATTTCTCATCCAGAGGCTTCCACCCAGCGCTAAAAGTCATTATGCAACAGGGAGAGAATCTGGCACACGCGATCGAATATCAAAGTAAGAAGGCGAAAGATCACGAGGAGCGCGGAGGGAATGGGCCAAACTCGCTCGTACAATAAAACTCTGAATAACCCCAAGTAGCTCCGCTCAAAGCCAAGCGATTGTGAGCGCGCTCCAAACGACAAGCTTCTCAACAATCACCCGCTCGTGGTTCAGATCTAAATCTGGCAGAATGGCGCCCAATATAACCCGACGACTAAATATATCGTCGTAAGAAGCTAATGTCAGGGGCACTTCCTCGCTTTGTTCCACGCTGACTTGCCTTTGGGTAAAAATAAAGAGGGCGGGGATTGTGTAGCGAGGAAACGTTTTTGCTTGATGCAAAACATGCAAAAATTCTTTCAAAATAATTATTGACTTAAGTTCATAAAACAAATTTTATGTTCAGTAGGTTCTTCAGTTTCATTATTTTCAAAAAGCCAGATTGTCCCCCATACTAGAATGTCAAGTGCCACCCCTCGTTACCTGTCAAATTAATTATTTATTTTTGTGAACGCATTTCGACTGTAATTCCAAAACAGGACGCTTTATGTTTAATATTTTTCAACAAAAAAATATTTATAATTAATTCTTTTTGAAAACAGGTCTGACACTTTTTTTGGGGGGCAAATATTCATTAATTAATTCTTTAATTAAGTTAATGACCTAGAGAACAGTCTCCTACTCTTGTTTTTAATTGAAATAACAACAAATATAAGTGGAATTTTAACATTTCTGTTGTTTTGAAAGTTTTGGCAACTTTATTTACTTCAGATAACGATAGGGAAATACTTGTTTAAGTTTTCGTGTAACTTTTTAACAGTTTGTTAGAATTTTACAGAAAAAGTATTTGCTGTCTAAAATGTTGAATGTCTATTTAATAAATAAAAAATAGCATTATGCAAATCTGAAGAGTAGTTCACAAAACATATGCCTGTGGGAAATTCACTGTGAACGTTGTCGTTTAAATTATTTATTTCTTATTACCGTATTTTTCAGATGATAAGCCGCAACTTTTTTCTTATGATTTGAGCCCTGCGGCTTATAGTCCAGTGCGGTTTGTGTGCAGGTTTTGTTTTGTTTTTTTTTTTCAGCCACATTGACTACACATCATCTTATTGGTCTCTTCCATGGGAAAAAAAAAAACAAAAAATACCGGTTTATGTCTAGAATAAAGTGGGACGGCTTAACTCAAGAGGAGGGGACTGACTGCTATTGATGCTTGTGTCAATTTTTGCCTCAAATAAACCGAGCCAAGCGGGCGGGCAGGCGCACTCTTTAATTAGACGAAACAAAGAACGGGCCGAATGATCCCGGTGGTCTGCAGAAGGAGCTTGGCTGGATCTGTATTATCCATTCAAAACCACATGAGCATGTCCGCTCATAAAAACAGACACGCCGGTGCTCATTCGATTCCGCGGACGGCCAATAAAAGTGACAACATGCTGGCAGTCAGCTGACGATATAATTTGTCCGGATCTGAAGCCAGCCGGTTGACAAAAATAGCGGCGAGAAAAAAAAAAAAAAACAACAAAAAAAACATGCCCACATGTCATGTTTCTTCCCTTAATATTCCTCTGCAAAATCAAAACACGCTAAATAACCTCGCTAACGTTCAAACATGGTCGTAAAGGGGAGTTTATTTCCTGAAATTGGATCGACTTTGATGTATGTGTAGCATGACATACTTTGACGTGCTTTGCAGCCAACGTTCTTATTACAGGGCGGGAGTTTGCGCAGGCTGTTATTGGCAAAACAGAGGTCGGCGCTGAATAATGGAGGATTGGCCGCCTGGCTTCATTTTTTTTAGGTCAAGCATCAAGGTGTCAAACTCAAGGCCCGGGGGGCCATATTCGGCCCGCAGGTTTTTTTGTTGTTGTTTGTTTGTTTTGTTTTTTGCGGCCTGCGAAATACCGATTTGACTTCTAGTTTCTGGCTTAAATACCAAACTTGCAAGTTGCCTCCTTTTCTCTCCTTCCTTCCTTTACTGCTAAATTCCTTCACATTCCTTCCTCCTTTATTTCTTGCTTCCTTCTTCCCCTCTCACTTCCTTCCTTTGTTCCTTCGTTCGTTCCTTCCTTCCTTCCATCCTCGCTCTCCTTGTCTCTCCATTCCTTCACATTCCATCCCTTTTTTCTCTCCTTCCTTCCCTCCCTCCCTTTTTCCCTTTCTTCTTCCTTTCTTCCTCCTTTCTTCCTCCTTTATTTCTTGCTTCCTTATTCCCCTCTCCCTTCCTTCCTTTGTTCCTTCGTTCGTTCCTTCCTTCCTTCCTTCCTCGCTCTCCTTGTGTCTCCATTCCTTCACATTCCATCCCCTTTTTCTCTCCTTCCTTCCCTCCCTCCCTTCTTCCCTTCCTTCTTTCCTTCTTCCTCCTTTATTTCTTGCTTCCTTATTCCTCTCTCCCTTCCTTCCTTACTTCATTCCTTCGTTACTTCCTTCCTTCTTCCCTCTCCTTGTCTCTCCATTTCTTCACATTCCATCCCTTTTTTCTCTCCTTCCTTCCCCCCCTCCCTTCTTCCTTTCTATCCTTTTTCCTTTCTCCTTTTCTCCCACCCTCTCCTTTTATCTCCTTCCTTCCTTGACATTCCATCCTTCCATTTTTCTCTCCTTCCCCCCCTTTCCCGACCTTCCTTCCTTCCTTCCTTCCTTCCTTGCCTCTCCCTTTCCTTCTTTCTTTCCTCCCTCCCTCTCCTTGTCTCTACTTCATTCCTTCACATTCCATCCCTCGTTTTCTCTCTCCTTTTCTCTCCTTCCTTCCCTCCCTTCTTCTTTTCTTCTTTCCTTCCTCCCTTTCTCCCACCCTCTCCTTTATCTCCCTTCTTCCTTCACATTCCATCCTTCCTTTTTCTCTCCTTCCTCCTTCCCTTCCTCCCCTCTCCTTACCTTCCTTTCTTCCTTCTCTCCTTCCTTCCTTCCTTCCTTCCTTCCTTCCTTCCTTCCTTCCTTCCTTCCACCCTCCCTCTCTTTGTCTCTCCTTCATTCCTTCACATTCCACCCTTCCTTTTTTCTCTCCTTTTCTCTCCTTCCTTCCTTCCCTCCCTTCTTTATTTTTTCTTCTCTCCTTCCTCCCACCCTCTCCTTTTATCTCTTTCCTTCACATTCCATCCTTACTTTTTCCCCCTCCTTCCTCCTTCCCTCCCTCTTTCCTTTCTTCCTTTCTTCTTCCCTCCCTCTCCAGTTGTCTCCTTCATTCCTTCACATTCCAACCTTCCTTTTTTCTCCTTTTCTCTCCTTCCTCCCTCTCTTTTTCCTTCTTTCAAAAAAATTTGGGAGGAAAAAAACAGTTTTTACTAGCCTCTAATCTCAAAACCTACGTAAGTGTGTGAGGAACACACTTTTTGTTGATAAATTAATTTGACTTCTGGCCTTCTGACAGAAAGTATAAGTACAATGTGGACCACGGTAAAAAAAAATGAGCTCGATACCCCCGGAGCAAACGCTGGTCAAGGCTCGCGGCGGCGTTGACATACGATCCTCGGCGGCAGACGTCACCACTCATCAACATACACATATATACAAAGGGGCATGTTTGAGCTGTACACAGACTAACAGTGACAATCTGTATACACACAACCCCCATTTGAGAGTGACTGGGCAACAATTAGCAACAGGTGCAGGAGAGTTCAGCACGCGTGTGCTGCGCTTCTGTGAAATCCAAAACCAGGCCACTCTTTAACCACAGTAATGCCTCATCCACGCCCCCACCCATACATTATCTTCCAAGCGAGGGGACCTTGTAGGAAAAAATTGCCCACCACCACATGAAGAGACAACTCTATTTTCCACCTAGATTCCAAGAAAGACAAAACGACTCCTGGAAGGAGGCCATAGAAAGGGCACGCTTGCTCCTGATTGGCCGCCCTGGCAAACGTTTTGTCCGATTTTACACAAACAGTAAATTAGCTGGCGTCAGGCAGAATCCTCGCAACGCCAAAGTCAGCACTTTTCAGGGGACCCCCAAAAAGTTTGGTTAACCCTCAGCTTTGCGTCATGAAAAAAAAGAGCAAACCATTTTCAACACTTGACTAAAAGTAGGGGTGGGCGGGTTAATGTCATGAAATTGAAGAAAAATACTTCATTCTTAATATATAGATTTATATTATTATATATGGTATAGGCGGCTTGGTGACGCAATAGTTAGCACCTCCACCGCACAGTTCAGGGACCTGAGCCCCAATCCTTTTTCCTGTGTGGGGTTTGCATGTTCTCCCCTAGCCTGCGTGGGATCTCTCCAGGCACTCTATCTCCGGTGTTCAAGAAATTCATCTCTGGGGTCCATGCTTGAAAAGCATAACTTTTTGCATGATTTACTGCAATTTTTATTGCATCCGGCGTTACTTCCCTTTTAAGGAGGCCAATGTTTACAAATTGCTGTTTTACAACCGTAAACTTTTCTCTCCGTCATAACCTGGCGTCTGTTTTTATTTGCGTTGAGATGGCAACGTTTCAAACAAAGAGGTGTCACCGCCCGAGAGTTCAGCCTGACCTATCAGTCAGGCGCTTTTACAGCATCTGAACATTTACAACAGCGTGCCATAACCTTGTAAATCACTCAGCATAGGCCGCCGGCTGCCAAATCAAAAAGTCCCGCCTCCAGTGTCAGACCAACCTGCACTGCGTGTTTACGGTTAAACACCGTCTTTGTCTGAAACCAAATATTTGCCTTTTTCATGACATTTAGATGTTTTACGCAGAACAGGAGAGAATCACATAGCATGCTAAAAACAACAACAAAAAATCTCTTGCTTGGCTCCCATTGGGAATTTCGGCGATACGTTCACTTCTCTTGTTGAACCTGCAATCTGAAAAGCATAATAAGAACATTATGTAAATCTAATGGCGCTTCATCAGTGAAGTGACGCTAAGCCGTCCGCTGTCTACCTGGAAGCAGCCATGCATCCCAGCAGTAAGTGATGGATGCTGATGGAAGGTCATTACTTAGATCCCCGCTGAACTCCTGACCCAAACACCCCACCCACCACCTCCAAGGTCGGGGGGAGGCTGGCAGCGCAGTGCCGTCGCCTCTATCCAGGCACACGGACACGCGCGCCCACTGGGCCAGCTTTAAACACACACACAATAGCTCCAGTCCAAAGAGGATTCAATATCATATGCCGTAATCGGCCTTTAAGCCCGAACCAGGGGAGGGGGTCCATGCCGTCGATGAGCTTAGAGCGCAGCAATCCTATTTTATCTGCTTATATTTCCTGCACTCATAACTTTTGGGACTTATAACAAGCTTGGGTCAGTGTCAGGTCAACCTGGAGATGACCCTGCGAATCAGTGAGTGGAAGTAGGAGGGAGGGGTGTCCTGATAGTATTTACTACCCGCAGGATGACAAACTAGATTGCAGTGGTTCTCCAGCTTTGCCTACCGCCTGTAAAATATTTTCTCAACCAACGTAAAGCCTTTCTGGATGAAAAAGATCGATAATGTTGGGTCAGAAATAACCTAAATTGGGTCAAAATGGAATCCAGCTCAACTTTTAGGGTTATTCATTTCACTTATAAAGTTGGGTCAGTCCATTTTTGATCCAATATTTTTCATGCAAGGGTTTTAGCGTGTATTTTTTTTTAACCAACCTTTTTCTCTAAAAATAGTTGGCCAGGAAAAAAAGAAAATGCAAATTTGGTCAGAAGAGACCAATCGAAGTTTTTATTCATTTTACCCAAAATGTTGACCCAATTTAGGTTATTTTTGACCCAACTGCTTTATATAATTATAGGGTGCAACTTTTTAAACTTTTTTTTTTCGCTCCAAAAACAGTTGAGTTAAAAAAAAAAAAGGGTCATAAGGGGGCAACTCAACCTTAAGTTATTCATTTTTACCTCAGAACGTCAATTTTGACCCACTTGTGGTTCTTTTTTCTTCAGCTGTATTTTATCCAGCAACTCCAATAGATCATATAAAAGCATCATCACAGACTGGAAACTCGTACCCTAATTTAGCAATAATTTTCTTCATGTACCAATACATTTGCTCTTAATTTGAAAAGAAACGTGTATTGTTTCTGGCTCGGCATGAAAAAGTATAAAATTAAGTTTGCTGATACCTGCACAACCCCTGTTAAAATCTCACGGACCCCCCACTGGAAATTCATACCCTAATTTACTCTATTCCTTCCTAATTCCTTGTTGAATTCCAGGAAATCGTCATCAGGAGCTCTGTGGCGAAGCTTTCCATTCTTCAGATGCGGGTGAGGGGAGGGGGGTAATAACGCACAAAGCAAAACTAACGGAGACCATACTTTTGCAAATAACGCCTACCATCTTAGGAATGCGTTTAAGCAAAACACAGGCAAAAGGGTTGTGGATGGAGGGGGGGGGCTGAAAATTGGATCACAATTTTTCCTTCATTTCCTCATCTTACCCCCCTCTAAGCTCGCTTCACGTGTGATAGCAGAGCTCCTCGGCGGCGGGTTAATCTGACCGCGGACCCCCAAGAGAAGCGGGGAATGTGATGGGTGAGGTGGGGGGAGGTTGGGTCAAACATGGGAGTTGGAGCGATATCAAAGGTATCCTCTCTGAGCTGCTTTATCAAAGGCTCTCTGTCTTTCAGGAATACCTTTGCTGTATCTTAGCCCCGCTCCTTCTCCGCCCCCCCTAATGGACCCTGGGATCATTTCTTTCCCCTAAATAGACAAGCTGGCTTCCCTGCATACTCACCATTTACTCAAACACACTCATGCCGACCGCTGCATACTTAGTGGCTATATGGCCAGAGACTGTAACAACATCTCATTTCTCTCCCATGAGACATTGCCGCTACCTTATAAGGCCGAGCGAGGTGAGTCGCGCTTTCCATGATGCATCAGCCTAAACAAAACTCCCCCTATACATGTTCCACCGTTGCTCAGGTCACACACACACCAAAAAAAAAAAAAAGGCTTTGCAGAAACAAATCAAAGGTCCAACAGTTCCAATGATGCACGTGTGGGAGGCACTTATGCAAGAGGTAACCTCACACAGAAAGAGAGTCCAGCAAAATATAAAATGTCTAGACTGACCAGCGGGCCGCTATTTTAATGTTTGGTGTGCTCAGGAGTTCCAAAAGTGCGTGTCATCATGGCTATGAGCAGTGTCAACAAGAGAGTGTGTGTTATAATCTCCTTGTATTCATTTATTATTACTGGAGAGAGGTGTTCGCTGGACCAAAGTTGCAAGGGGCACTTTGTCCTACGTAGAACAAGGTCAGACTTGAATGTTTTCTCAGTCGCGTCATACTCGATAGTTGTAAATTTAATTTTGGAATTTGTGAATAACTGGAACCAATGGACTGGACACAGACTTGTCAATCAAGTTCATTTAGCACATTAGGCCACTTATTTTGGACCGTTTACTGGACCGAAAAGGTACAGACTCAAGAGTATCCAAGGATAGGAAAAAAAAAGGGTGAAATGAGTCGAGTATTTAGTAAGAAGGCAGTTCATTTAGTTTACACTGTCAGGAAGATGTCAGCCTAATTGCAGCAACAATTTCAACAGGGTACCAATTCGTTAGTATGCGTCAAATAAACCTTACCTTCCAAAATACACTATTTTTCCAATTATAAGCCGTTCCAGTATATAAGATGGTGATTATATAATACATATAACGATTTTTGTCACAGATAAGCTGCACTGGACTATAACATCAGGTATTTATGCAGGTAGATACTATATAGTAGTGTTATACTTTTTTTTAATTATTTATAGCAAGTGTCACCTTATAAATACATTGCACATATATATATATATATATATATATATATATATATATATATATATATGAAAAATTGCATACAGTATATAACAAAAATTACATGCCACAAACTATTATACAAAAGCTTATTCATTTTATACATAATTTTTATCATTTTAATATTACAGTATACAGTATTTTTAGAACTCTTTACAGTCATTGAGTCACAAATTTTCAGCTCTATTTCATTGTTCCACAAACTGACAGATTGATACACACATTTGTTTTACTGGTGGCTAGCAAAAAAAAAAAACAAGCAAAAAAAAAAACACATTAACTGCACTGGACTATAAGACGCAGGGCTCAAATCATGAGAAAAAAGTTGTGGCTTACAGTCTGAAAATATGGTACTTTATGGACATGAATGCAATAGATCCAGCACTGTGTTGCGGCTTAAGGTCTGATTTGACTCGTTACTGACATTTGCTAATTATGCTAAATAAGAACACTTTTAAAAGAATTAATTACGTTGACATTATGTGACGCTTGTTGCCTGTAATTAGTGGCGGTTCCAATGTTAGCAGCTGAGTGCAGCACTAAAAGCTAGCAGCGTTAGCGACTAGCATCACTCAACTGCCCCAAACAGGCTAGCTAGAGCCGACGGATTTCTTGTCAAAGACACAAATGACTCAATTGACACGATGCTGTTCCTACTGATCACTTTTTAGCAAGGCAGGCTTCCTCAATTATGCTGTTTTAGCCAACAAAAATGACATCACTTCATTTCTTAAACCAAATGGAAAGATATTTGTCTAAAATCTCACTGTTTCTGAAGTTTGATGGTTGACTCATTATTACTCTATAAATATATACAGTACATGCAGAAAAAAAAATTTCGTATTATGCAGCAGGGGTTTTTTTTTACCTTGTATGAGGACATAAGAAAAAGGGAAAGGCTTCAATGCATAGATTTTTTTTGCAGTTTTTGTTGTCGAGGGTTTTTACCGTACCGTATAATTCAATCGAATTTTCAGCAATATATTTGATAGCTGCATCTCCTAGTAGAAAATATCTTTGTAAGCGGCGCTTTGTGCAAGACAGAAACCTTCCTAATCCTCACCAAGCATACCATATGGTTGGGGTTGGGCCACGGTGAAAGTGGGAAGAAGAAGAGTCGAGCGACAAGCGAGAAGAGATTAAGATTAAAATAAAAGACAGGGAAAGGGAATGATAAGCAAGAGACCACAAGAAGACTCGAATGAAGAGGCTTATGTTTCAGGGGGATAAGGTGGAGCGGCACCCTGGGTTCGACGGGGTTAACTAATCCACGCCGCACGCAGTTCCTCCACCGGGAGCTTGACCACACTCACGCTTCGAGCTATTGAAGCTAACGAGATTCCGGGTGATTTCTCTCCAGTTCCCTCTACCCGCCAGTACATCCTGACTGACGGACCAGGGATGATGTTCTGATGGCCTGAGGCTTGACGATTTCCCGCCCGCGGTTTGATTCCGAGCCAGAAGAACATTGACAGGCTGTAATCACACTTTGGGAGATCAATGAAAGGTTTTAGGACATATTGTTATACCTTAAATCACGCTTCGAGAGACTTGTAGGACCTTTTAGTCATTGGTTTTGAAATTAGCATGGAGGTTGATCATTTTGAATGTGTTACATGTTCCAGTGTTTCAGCACATCGTGACAATTTGAAACGTTGGCCTCAATTGGTAGTCTCGACTCTGGAGAGTTCCACAAGGTATCGTTCTTGGACCATTTCTATTTAATATTTACATGTTGCTCGTCGCTCAGATTATGGAGCTTCAACATCTCGCCAGGGGGTGAAGATTGATAAGTGTTTCTCGAAACCTCTCGGACCATTTTACAAAACACGGAGTTGTGATGTCACCAGAATGGATCGGAATTTCACAACTGTTTCTGAATGTCTCTGCACCGTGAAGATTTGAATTGAAGATTTTTATGTCAAAATCTCCTCTTCCAAATTGAACCACACCATTGAGTGTTACGTGCAGCTTGTTTTCTAGCAATTTTACCTTCCAGTAGCCCTAGCGGTAGATTCAGTATTTCCACCTGCCAAGCTTCGGTAGGTTCCGATGCACTTAGAAAAAAACTTAATTTTTCAAGGAATTTAGCATATGTGTTACAAAACATTTAAACAATTACAGTATTTTTCGCGCTATAAGGCACACCTAAAAGCCTTAATTTTTTTAAAGAGCTGATGGTGCGCCTTATAATCCGGTGTGCCTTATATATGGATCAATATTGAGATTCGTAGATGGGGAATGAACTGATAAAGTAAGCTTTACCTGTTTCTTTTGTGTGTTTACACTTGAACAAGGTTGCTCATATTGACATTGAGAGTTTAGAGTTATTATTTGAGTTATTATTGTTTCTACTTTGAGTATTACTATATTGTGATTGAAAAAGTTTTAAAATATGTCATTAATTGAGGGTGCGCCTTATATATGGAAAGGGTTTTAAAATATGTCATTAATTGATGGTGCGCCTTATCATGCGGAAAATACGGTACTTAAGAATGGAATAAGGTAGAATCTTCCTTTTTTACTCGTTTTGTAGGTAAAAAATGGAATCCAATATTTCATATGGTACCACCAAGGTCCACAGTCATACGATAAAATATTCTGTCGGCCTTGAAATATGTCATTAATTGAGGGTTCGCCTTATAATCCGGTGCGCCTTATATATAGAAAAAGCTTTGTAATATGTCATTAATTTAGCGTGCGCCTTATAATCCGGTGCGCCTTATAGTGCGGAAAATACGGTGCCGTGTTCATTTGAATTGACTCAGATTAAATATTTGCTCCCTGGGTAAAGGATGACAAGCACTTCAGTTTTCGTCAAATGGGCTAGTCCCACTCATTTGTTCTTATCATTTTAATCAAATTATTCTTGAGATGATTTAAGATGATTTGACACTTTGACTTGGAACATTTAGTCTCTCACCTTGTTTACCCTCTTCAGTCTCTTTAGCTAATATAGCTCGACTTACTCAAGTCTTCCAGACTGCCAACTGTTATAGCCTAAACAGCATTTTGATGGTCCCCCCACCTCCCCCCCGCCTCCCTCATGCCATAATTTGGCCGTCTGGCTTCATCCTCCTGTTGTGCAAACACACAAGTGAGAGTTGACCAGACGTGGAGTCACAGACCCAAAGCGAGACTGGGGAAAATAAAGGGGAAGGGGAGTGGTACCCTCCGGCGCCTGGTCACTTTCTACTGTTGATCTTGGTGGTGGTCATACCGAGCTAACGGCTGACCACATACAATATAAAAGCCAAGCTAGCCGCCGACATGAGCCAGTGTCATGCCTCGCAGTCACAAATGAGCAGAGAGCGTGTTTTGACTCATTATTAGCTAAGACTCCCACAATGGAGGCTTGTCCAACTGCTGTATTAGCTCTTCATAAAGAACCACTGGGCAAATAACATTACAGGCAGACTCAAAATTGCCCAGGAAATTCAACATGACAGATGGCTGCCTCGATCTACCGTCCATGCTCAATAAATTCAATTGCCCCATAAATGTTTTTATTGGCACTAAACAACCATGTAGAGCTACACAGTAAGCATTATATGCGGCAAATTGTATCTTATAGCTCTGTATTTGTAGTCAGGTAAAATAAGTAAATAATGGTCAAAAAACATTTTTAAAACAAACAAACAAAGAAAATGGGCTTGCTTATTTTGTTGTCAAAACAAATAACTCACAAAGCAACCGGATTGTTTTCGTTTTTATCTTGTTTTTAATAATTTAATTCAGTGCTTCTCAAATGGGGGTACTGGTACACCTGAGCCTATTTAAGGTACTCCAGGAGGTACTCGAGATTTAAAGAAAAAAAATCAACAAACGTGCAAAAATCATTTAAAAATAAATATTGAATACATTTAATGTTTCAGGAAAAGTTCATAAAACTTATTTTCTGTAGCTTAGTCAATTTCATTCTTTTAAAAACCCAGATTTATATATATATATATATATATATTTTTTTTTTTTTTCTGCGGATAAATATTTATATTTATAATATTTATATATAATGACAATTATTTAATTATTATTTCATAAATCAAATATTAAATAAGAATTAATTATTATTATTTATTATTATTATTTATAATTGTTTATTTTGGGACTTACCCTTGACATTGGTTATTTTTTGAGGACAAATATTTACTATATTTCTTTTTAAAAGTTAATGTTTTTTTGTTTTTTTTTTACCATAATTTTCTGCACTGGTTAAGGGTTACTTGGCTGAAAACATTTCGCAGGGGGTACAGCACTAAAAAAAAATGTGAACTACTGCTCTAAGAACTGAAGTGGCGCTCATCAAATTAACTTCTTATTTAACTTGTTTTGCATGGTAGCCCATTTACAAGGTATGCCCCCCCCCCCCCCCCCCCCCCCCCCCCCCATCTGAGAAACAATGCGACTTCTTGGCCTAGATTTCTGCGCCCTGGATACACCAGGGGGGCTTTAATGGCAGCATAATGATATCAGTGCAGATTTACCTGAGCGTAGTCCTGCAGTTAAATGGGTCATAGGGATGAAAGGATGAAGCTTTTCGCCGCGAAGGATCCCAAGATGTGGACCAGCTGGTCAGACCAATCCAGAACTGCGCAGAGCTTGAATTACAAAAACAATTTTCATTAAAAAAAAAAAAAAAAAAGGCTGAAACCGGCGACGCAGCATGGGGTCATTATTAGAAGGATTGCGCAATGTTTTGGCAAGATACTCCTTTGATCCGAGCATATTCCCCACTTTAATTCTAGTCCATTTGGATTTGATTCGTTTCAGCCAAGCGCATATCAGTTCAACCTTTGATGTCAGCCAAAGATAGCATTATTCGAGTCGTCAACTCAAGCTGCGTTGGACACAGGGGGTCTTTTATGGAACATAATGGCGGCCTCTGACTTGTTAGCATGTCTGTAAATTGGTCCTTCTAGCTTGCGTTGGGCCTTGTTATGGTCCACATTGGTCCCATTCCAGACTCCATTCTCCAGGAGGACAGACAGAGACATTGTGCGTCTCACACTGGTTAAATATAGTCGTGACATTTGAAAGGCCTGTAGTTTAGCATGTCAATTCATTTTGGCAGCCGAGGGACAATTGCAGGGTGAAAAATCCCTGCGCTGACTCCAGCAAAGGATTGCAGGGTGTGTAATGGCTAAAGTTGGACTCATGTAAGACGCAACTACGGTATAGCTACGCCATTCATGTTTGACGGGATAAACTTTGAAACGCCATTTGGCTGTGGCTCATCTGCTGGAAAATTGCATCACTAATGAAAACCTAATATATATATATATATATATATATATATATATATATATATATATATATATATTTTTTTTTTAACTTTAGTAATCACACACATAGAATGCTAGACAACATTTTTCAAAGAAGACACTATGCCACAATTTAGCAATAAGTTGTTTTATGTTCCACTTCATTTGCTCTCAATTTGAAAATTAAAAATTCACTGTTTCCGTCACGCCGTTAAAAAAGCAGAAACCCTGTTACAATTTCTCGTCCCTTTGAAAGTGCCTTTTTGCATCCCCGGTGTTATCTGTACCCTCGTTTGAGAACCACTGAGAGAACTGTCCATTACATGCTGTTAGATTTTTTTAAAATAAAATTTTAGATCAAGTAGTACTTTACAAATGATGAACAAGAATCACCCACGTTATAGGTATGAGAAAATTTTTGCGTTACATACCTCAAACGTAAGAATGAACTTCACTGTAGGTGGAAAACAAAGACAAAATAATAAAAAATAAATAAATACTGTATTTCAGTGCTAATGTAGAATATTTTGGGTGTCAGCAGATATAATTTTTTTGGGTTCGATACCGGACGTCAGTATCCAACACCCACATAAAAAATAAATAAAAAATAAAAATAAAATGATAGTCCTGTGCTACCCCTCTTTTTTAACTATATTTGTCGTTGCATCTCGCCGTAATTTTTCCGCAACTCCAGAAGACAGATCTTGGTAATATTCGTTTCATTTCTGCCTTATCTGCTGTAAAGTTTTGTCACTATTGACACAAAAGTAAAAAAAATAAAAGTATGCAACGTTTTGCGGAGGAGCCGTTTGCCCGCCGTTGAGCCTGTTCCTATTGATTTGCTCTCAATCCGAAAAGCAACCGTTTGCGTCAACTGTTGAAATCTAAGGCGCCCCCCTCGAAGTACCTTAACGTATCCCCCATTTGCAAACCACTGTGGTCATATACACAAGTAGAAACAAGTTGAATGTATAGTAAACACATAAAGGTGTGGGCTTGCTTTACAGTCAAGGGAAATCACACGTGGCTCATGCGAGCGTGTGTCTGTCATGTGTTTAATTTGGCACATGCTGAGAGGCATACTTAAACAAGAATTTTGTGGGCGCTAATGAGTTTTGTGCGCAAATTGGACACGGCCAACAGCTATCACCCCCCCCACCCCCGTCTTACCAAAGCAGATCTGTTTTGACAAGTGTCCTTTTTGTAGCGACAAATGCTGAGCAGGTGAAAAGTTCAAGTCCAAAACACCTGCTTTTTTTTTTTTTTCTTTGCCTATTCATTGTGCAAATTCAGCACGACCTGAAAAAAAACAAAAAAAAGCTTGGCCGCCATCCAGTTTTCCTTCACTCACTCAATTACAGGCTCCGCCTCGGAGATTCATAAAACGGCAAATAAACCTCAGGGCTGATGCGCTCGATCTATATGGAAAATCCTCATCATTTTCGCTGGAAAGAATTCGCCTTCGGTCGTAACGCGGGGAGCAGAACTGAATAGTGGGTAGACCCAGGCCGTCTTAATCCACGGGCAAATATCTTGTCACAAAGTTGACACAATGCTAATCGAATTCCGCTCGTATAAACTGTATTCGTTCGTCAAACGGGTCGGAGTGTGTCATTATTGGGAAAGGTGAGTCACAGCTGAGCTCCCGTATGTTTATCCAGCGTAGGCTGACACTCGATAGGGATATCCCCAGGAATCGGGACACTCCTTGGACCAACTTGTAGCCTGCCAGCCTGCGGCTTTGTTTTACTTTGTTTATCCTGGGAGGGTCAACTTGAGCACGCCCAGCACACACAACCGCTGCGGCCGCAGCACCGCTAACAACAAAATAGATGACTTCGATACAGATATGTCAAATTAGGATGATCTCGTATATTTACATCTTCTTGGTCATGTGACCCGCGGCTAAGCGCTATCATAATGTCGTAAATAATCATGAAACAATCCCGGAGGAAATGATTCATCTTTTGAGTTGAGATAAAACACTCGTTTCAAGGTCAAAGTCTTGTTTTACGGTCTTCAGTTGACTTCCTGCTCGTGACCAAAAGAAACTTTTCCTTTTTGTAATTATTTGCTAATGCGGAACGAACATTTTGATGTCTTGGCAAATACATTTGAATGTATTTGCAAATATGTTCCAATGCATTGCTAAAATAAGTACTTTTTTTTTCCTCCATGATACCTCAGGGTATATTGACTTACGCATGTGTAAAAATAAGTAAATAAATTAAATGTCTTTTAGTATTTGCACTACATCATGCTAATGCATTCAAAAATTAATTTTTTTGCAAATTCATTTAAACATATTGGCATAAATTCATATTGTCAGGCATTGATGAAAAAAATATTTGGAAGCGCGGCAATGCCGATTAACTATTTCACATATTTGAAAATATGTTTGAATGTTTTTGCAAGTATATTAGAATGACTTCATTAATATGTTCAAATGTACTTGTTGGCTAAAGGTGAAAACACGATTTTTTTCCCATAATGCCGTGGGGTGTGGACTGACGTGTCAGAATACGACTTTTTATCAATACATTTTGAAAATGAAGTTGCAAAAATATGTATTTAATATGTACTTTTAATTTCTTAACATACAGAAGTATAAACAATTAAAGGTTAAAAAACAGCTAAGTATTTGATTTTTCGCATTTGAACTACATCATACCAAAACATTCAAAAATTAAGTTGGATTTTTTTTTAACATTTATGCATTAGGTAATTTAAGTATTAAGTTAGGCAGGAACTTTGGGATTTAAAAAAAAAAAAAAGGTGTTCAAACTATGGCCCAGGGGCCATTTGCAGCCCGCCATCTACTTTTTGGAGGGCCCGCACCATCTGCTAAAGATACATTTTGACATCGCGTAAATTAACATCGCATTTGCTCAATCACAGCTCACCTGAGTTTGGTCATGTGACTGGCGAACTGAAAAAGGATTTTTTTACATGGAAAAATAGTTTTGTTTGTAAAATTGTATGTTTGTAAATTGTAGAGCAAATATAAACTTTTGGGCAGCTCGTGGTCCAGTGGCTAGCACGTTTATCGTTCCGGGCTTTTTGGGTGGAGTTTGCATGTTCTCCCCAAGCCTGTGTGTGTTCCCTCCAGCTCCCTCCAAAAACATGCATGTCATGTTGGACGTATTGAGGGGGTCTCCTGCCTACTGCCCGATGCCAGCTGGGATAGGCACCAGCAACCCTTGTGAGGAGAAGCGTCTGTAGAAAACGGATGGATGGATATTAGCTTTTGACTGCTAAAAAATAAGTCTAGTATCCCTTTAATTGTGGAATATTTCCATTGTGTGGTGTCATGTCAATAACGGCTATTGTGGCAGCAGGTCTCCTGTGGCACAACCTTTGCGTCATCCCTGCTTGTTTGTTGCCACATCACACCGTGGGGCAGACGGCGTCATATTGACATTCATCACAAGTAGATACATCCTCAATTCAAAAAAAAAAAAAAAAAAAGCCCTTATTATGTTAGTTGATTTGCTGGAAATCGGGTCGGGCATATTTACGGGCAGCCGCGCTTTTTCTTTTTTTTTGTGACTTGGTTCACCTTTCTCCTCATTCCACACCTTCCAGGGTCTCCTAGTACATTTTGTGCTTCAGCGCGTGAGTTTCATTCCCCCGAGGGTGAATAGATAGCACACGCATGCCGCGGCAGCACATAGACGAAGACATCCAGTGTTGCGCCATGGCACTTTACACCTCAAATGCACACAAGGGCTCATGATACTGTAGGAGGTGTGAAAGGAGGTTATAGGTTTATATCGGGACATGCATGTCTGTGTTCTATACATAGAGCCATCAAGCCATAGAAGGTAGGTCACAGCTGTTGCTTTTTAGGGAATCATCAATGTTGCATGTTCGGAGGTGGGGGTCAAAATACTTGAATGGCGGAATGCCGCAGCAAGAGTTGAAAGTTGAGTCGCAATATGGTTCCTCCTCTACCACTTCCTGTTTCATTCCACTTAATAAGCATCTCAAATGAGGTCCGAATTAGAGTGCAGCTGCAATGGAAAAACATCAATACCCGAAGATTTGGTCGCAAATAATATTTTGCGCAGTTCACAGGGTGAGACAGGTCACGTCACCCCGCGCTTGTGACCTCCGCGACCCCTTGATATTAGCGCCTGGGGACAGGGAAAAGGCGGATACGCCGTTGACAATGTGTCTTTATGAAAAAGGCCGGTACCGTGTTCTGTCAGATGCTCACATGGTGGATGGAGGAGGAGCGTGAGGTTAAACACATGCTCCAAGCATACAGTACACAAGTGCATAAAAATAAAGGCGGCAAATCATACACGTTTTTTTTTTTTTTTTTTTCGCTCTGGGGAAAGCTGAATTTCAAGTGTTAAAGGTCATGTTATCATCTGGGGTCATGATAGTTTTCTTCAGTAATTCTACATCACGGGTGACAAACCCGTTTTTATCACGGGCTGCATTGTAGTTATAGTTTCTGTCGGAGGGCCTAAAGTCAAATAAATTTGGCACATTTTGAAATCAAGACGCTTCAAAAACTGTTCAAAAGGGCGGTTGGTAAGACAAAATGTGTAACGGTTGAATAAAACATATAAATTCAGTTCTACAGTCAGAAATTTGGAAGTTATAATTACCATGATTTACCATTTCCGGGTGTGGCCCCCAGGTCTTGAGTTTGACACCTGTGTTCCAGATGAATTATCATTATTTAAATGGATTTCAATGGAAAAAATAAACCTAGTGAACATGTATTGAAAAGCATGATTTATTGAAAAATAATCCTGTGGAAAGTATGAAAAATGAATAGTGATTTTGAATCAGTTTTAATGTAAAATATATATATATATATATATATATATATATATATATATATATATATATATATATATATATATATATATATTATATCGGTATAAAAAGGTAGTATTTTGTCTTAAATTAAAAAGTCTTTTTAACTTACAAGGTAGCGTCCAATCATGGCTCTCCTTTTGGTCACGTGATGTTCATAACCCATGATAAATTTGTCGTTAACTAAGCCTTTAGCATCTGTGACATCATTTTCCGTCAACAGCAAATGGTTAATATAGTGTTTTTAAAGGTATTAATGGAACGGGAAAAATGATGTCGTTATCAAATTCATTCATTCAATCCCAAAGACAAAATTTTACGTTTTTATGAGTCCAAGCATTCAATACCAGGTTTATTTTCTTTCAAATGTGAAAATCATAAAGCAGTGTCTAAAAATGGCTGGTACTAAAACAGTTATTAGATAAAATCTAAATTTTATATATATATATATATATATATATATATATATATATATATATTTTTTTTTTTTTTTTTTTTTAAATATATATATATATGTGCGTGTGTGTGTGTGTGTCAAGGGCCTCTAATTATATTCGAAGGTTTGAAATCCAACTCGATCGGCTCGGTCCTTTTCATCCAAATGAAATGTATTTGCCATGCAAATTTTTCAGGTTGGAAAATCAGCCAAAATGAGCTATTGAAACTCGGCTGTCGAGTTTCTTTTCAGGTTTTGTGGCTGTTGTGAATTTTTTTTTCCTGCTTAAAAGGCAGACTTTGAACAGTGTGATATAGATAATAGGACATCTTATTTGTCACAGTTTGTCAACGGTTAGTCATCGGTTAGTTCTGGACAGGCAGTATTATGAGGCAAGGTGTTCTAATTCAAGACACTTTAGGTTCGAATTTTACTAATATTTAATCACTGTATTGAAGTATTAATGCATCTTTAAAAGGGATGAAAGGAGTTACATAAAATTGTATTATATTCCCCCCCAAATGTTCAAGTTCACAAGTTCTACATCTAGTTTGTTTTATTTTCTTCTTTTGGGAAATCGCAGTAGGATGAGAAAATCTAATTTAATGCAGGAATAGTACGTTTTCTTTTCAAATTAAGAGCAAATTAACTGTAACAAGAAGCTACCCACTGTTATACTGACTCCTTTGCAAAATGTGCCTACAAAACAATAATGAACTGATCAAATTTGGGGATATGGATGGATAAATATCTTCAAAACTTGGGTTTTGTTCCCTATTTTTGTTTCTGTTAAACAATTTTTAGGTTATTTTTCATACAGCTGGCTTTAGAGTGATGAACATGTTGGTTAAAAAATACACTCTTAAACAATTGTTGAATAAATTAGGCTGAAAAATGCCAGTAAAATATTGTTCCAAAGTTCGATAATGCAGACATAGATGGTGCCGCTGCACTCTGTTTTAATTACACATTTTTCTTTTATTTCCATTATTTTAATATTATTTTCTGCAAATTGCCCAAACAAATTCCATTGCTTATATAACGCATTTCAGATGTATTATATATGCACGGTTGGTATCAGGGACATACTAAAATTTTGTGAGTTTGTGAAGGACGCCTCAAACAATTTGGCAGTAAGCTGTTTATGTTCCAATTAATTTGCTCTTAATTTAAAAGGAAACTATCAAGACATTACTCTTGATACCTGTGCCCTGTGGTCTTTTCAATTTAGTAACTAAATTCTCCTTAGATGTGATTGGTTGTTCTCTGTGTGCCCTGTGATTGGCTGATGATCTCACACTTCTAGGGATAAACAGGAAGTACATTCTCTTAGTAAACCTTCCACAGTTTCGTTTTTTTTTTTTGCCACAACATCAAACGACACAATGGCGCTGCATAAGCTTTGATCATGGGGAGAGAAAGGGGTTCTGGCAGGAGCTCTCCTCCTGCAATGTGCTCATAAAAATACAAGCATGCCGGGACATACAGTCAGAGGACATACATGCATTTTTTTTTTTTTTTTTTTTTGCTAAGAACATGTGGCGCTGTTTGCTTTGATGTTCATGTGTGTGTGTTTAGACCTGAGGCAAAGTCCTGCAGTGTAATGGTTTACTGTTAGAGCTACTTAAGGTTTGTTGCTGTATCAAGGTTTGACATGGTTTTGATTAAATGTCTTGCAAAACCGTGCAAAAAGTCCCTGGAAAGTATCCAGGTTTGTCGAAAAGTGTGGAGTGGTTGTTTTAAATGTTGAGGTTTGGAAGAATTTACAGGAATTCACAGGAATAGAAAAAAAAAAGCGTACAATGTTCCAAAAGGAACTCCTTTTAGCTACGTTACTTCATATTCCAATTCATTTGCTCTCAACTCGAAAAGAAAATTCTTCCGTTTCTGAATTCAGACTTTGCAAGCTTTCGTTCACTCCGTTTCATGTTCATGTTCCGCGCGCGCGCGCGCAATCTAACTGGAACTTGAACTTTTCCGTGGCAGCGTGCCATTTATCAGACTTTCACACATGTGATGTTTTGATTGGGCCGGCGAGAACAAAGCCGCAGCTTATGTCAAAAACGGCGACAGGTCAGCAAAGATTTCTATTACTTTTCCCCGAAACCTTGTTACGGCCGCTTTCATCAATCAGGTCGCCCGCAGAGCTTCACAGCGTTGTTGACCTCGCCAACCCCTTCAACACACACCGCGCTGCTAATCCGCGTGCGGTAATACACTGCTGATATTGCTATGTAGCCGGTTATTGGACGTGTGAGGGCAACTTGCGAGTGCCGAGACATCCGGAACATGAAGTACATCTTGGCAATATCTTTTCATTGACCTCAAGAAACGCTCCTAACCTAATAATACTTAATGAAAGCATACTTCTTACTCCATATCTTCTGTACACTTTTTTTTTGGTCTATGCATACTTGGATGGAGGCTTTTTTTTTTTAACACGGTCCCTAAGCACACATAGCGACATGTGGACACATTCCCAGTCGACTTGTGTGCTGATCCGCAATGATCAAACGGCGTCTCCAGTTGGATGCTACGTCAGGCAATTTATTTTTTCCATTACAGCCACGTTTAGTGATATGGATTCCTCCTGATATAATTTAATATCGCCCAGTGGAAGAGCCTCACTGCAAAAAATGGCTTGAAATGATTTTCAAATAAATTAGTATGTTACAATCCCAATCAAATGCTATTTTTTGTGTGTATATATATATATATATATATATATATATATATATATATATATATATGTATATGTATGTATATATGTATGTATATATGTATGTATATATATATATATATATATATATATATATATATGTGTGTATATATATATATATATATATATATATATATATATATATAATTTTTTTTTTTTTTCAGGCACTGATGCACTTGGTTATTTTTTTCTGTTTTAGACTAAGATGTAACTCGTATAAACGCTGTAAAACATAATTAACAGTTGTTAGTTAAGTGGATTTATATATGTGTACATATATATATATATATATATATATATATATGTGTATATATGTATATATATTTTTTTTTTTTTTTCAGGCACTGATGCACTTGGTTATTTTTTTCTGTTTTAGAATAAGCTGTAACTCAGAAAGGCTGTAAAACATAATTAACATTTGTTAGTTATGTGGATTTATATTGCTTTTTTCTGTTGTTAATGTTAAAAAGAATACAAGTTTAGGGTACAATTTTTATAGATAGTCATTGCGTCGAGTGAAGGGGGGGCATGTAAAATATTCTCTTTCCTGGGGGGCTTGGCAAAATGTAATTAAAAAGCACTGGCTTAATCGCTTCTGAAATTGATGGTGCGGATTTTTTTTTAAGTATTCAATAATGTCAGAAAATAAGCTAAAATATTGAATTAATTTTTTTTTTTTTTTATGTTATTGTAATTTAATACAATTAGTGTTCTAAGAATATTTACTGATGAGTTTTGAGGATTTGGACAAATTTGGGAGCTAAATTGTCTAAATAATCCAAAATATTTATCAACCAATTTGATGATAAATGTGTTATGTTAATTTATTGATAAATGTGATATGACGTATGCTTGAACACGTCTTTTTTTTTAACTGTCACCACGGCAACGTAATCCCTCCAAATGATGATTTATTTTCCGTTGCAAATGAACGGGACACCGACAAGACATACGGTAACCGAGTCGTTTTGTTGACACACCTCAAGGTGTTCTTTGATTTCCATCTTTTATTTTGTAAACTCAATCTTCTGTGTTGATGGAAAGAGGTGGAGCAAATTTAGCACATTCCTCATGTGTTGGTAGTCTTGTTAAGACAAAAAGGACATAACGGTGGACACAAATGACACAAAAAATAGTTTGAATGGAAAAGTCTAATTGGAGCCAGGGTTTGGATTGTTGCAAGCAGTGGCCATTTTGGGGGGCCTCCGAAATGGACCATTGGTCAGATAGTTGCGAGTGAGCGTGAGCGTTTACCCGCCAACACGCCGCGGCTGAAAGACAAACACAAGCCGTGCGCGTCAAGGTGTTTTCCGTGCCGGAAGAAAATTTGCGATAAGTACAGTAGTTTGCCTAATCAGTTGAGAGGAGGACAGACCCCCCCCCCCCCCCCACACACACACACACACACACACACACACACACACACACACACCTCCTTCCCCCACCTTTGGAAAAAGTTGGCCCCAGTCAACGTGGTCACACACCCCTACTGGTTTTGATGGGTTTGTGTGACTTTCCGTGTGTGTGTTGTGGAGGACTGCACAAACAGAGGCAGGGGGTCCTGTTGACGAACCAATTAAAGCGCAGGAAGAATGGGGGTGGATGTGTTTTGCCCATCACTCAAATTAAACGTGGCAAGCAGAGTAAAAACAATCTGGTTGTTATTGAGTGCCGAAAGGAAAATCTATTGGAATTATGAATAGAGTTTGGATCTCATTTCATTCAACAATCCGAAGCTTAGGCTTGGAAAGAAAACACTCGTAAGTGACAAGAAAAATCAACAATTTATGTTTTCGAGATAAAATCCCCCAAATTAGTTTGTTTGGCCGTTATCTCAATCGAGCATCTCAAGAGTAAAACGAATGATGCTGAAGCGCCCCAAGAGATCATTGTTTGCATGTGCTTGTCAACGGCATTCTTTTTGTAAAAAAAAAACCCCACAGAATTTTCATAACGGGCGGCAACATGAAAGGCTCTCATTACGTGGCCCCTCCCTCACTTGTACTAGAATTGCCTTCCCCCAAGTTCAATGCGGTGTGCATCATAGCGTGACAGCCGAGGTGTCACCCAAACCAGTTCTTCCACATACCAGAAAATTATTATAACTAAACATTTCTGATGATCATTCTTTCCCCGTACATATTGCAAATTGTCATTTTAAACGATACTTCGGTAACCCCCCGCAAGACCTTATAATATTCTGTAATATGCTCCTGAAGCCAAGCCTATTGATTAGTGTCCCCATTTTGTTTCAGAAAGACAACAAAATGAAGTGCATCCTACCCAAACACATGTCCTCTACTGAGGACATGAGGACTTAGTAGGCTAGCTACAAGTGGATGAGCTAAAGGGTGGATGTCAATTGGCTGTTAGCAGCAAGTGCCTGTTGCAGCTAACAGCAGCTTGTGTTAGCTAAGGTTGTTACAGCATTATTTTCGATTTAAGAAGTGAGCGGACTGAACCAACGTACGAGTCCATCCTTGTTCACACACAGGAATATTATTAAAATGGAGAAGTTACGATGTCTTCAACTGATTCAGCTAAAAGTGGCACTTATGGATAACTTATGGATATGGGCACAAGAAAATATGAAGTTTAGGAAGACGTGTTTTTTTCTGTTTTGCTATAGTTTTTACATTGCTGTTAAAGTCTTGGTGCGTCTTATACATGGTAACATAGAAAATACCGGAATGTGACCCCCAAAATTAAGGGTACGTCTTATTCACAGTGCCGTTTTATATTTGGGGAATTATGGTACTTTTTTTTTTTTTTACAGCATTTATACAGGTTACAGGTTAGTCTAAAACTGAAAAAAAGTGCATCAAAGTACCTGAAATTGAAAAAATTGCAATTACACTTCAAATGGCAAAAACAAAGCCTTCGCCCCGGGGTTCGAGGACGACTCAAACATAATTTAGCAGTAATCTGCTTTATGTTCCGATTAATTTGCTCTTAATTTGAAAGGAAACTGTCAGGACACTACGCTCGTTTTCTTGATACCTGTGCCCTGTAGTCTTTTCAGATATTGCTGTGTTAAGCAATATACATACAACATAAAGAATTATGTCCATGTGACAAGCCATGGTGGCTTTATGGAATCTCTGCTCAGCCGTTACGCCTCTAATTTACCCGGAAACGGCGTGAAAGAGTGACCAGCTCATGAGGATGACTCAAGGGTTCAGGGGTGAAGCGAGAAGAAGATGTGAAGTGGAAATTGGGAGTATAGCGAACGGAAAAAGGTTGTGAAAACACAGGGACCCAGCAGAGGCAATAAAAAAAAAATAGGGGTTGGGGGATCAGTTCGCAGGTGTTTCTTCCCTTTGAAGAGGGGATTCCTCCCTTTCCTTCAAGGAAGAAAATAATTAAAACCTTGGCGGTTGCCGTGCCAACGCGCTACTTCTCATTGGCTTTTGGGCCGCGCGCATTCTTGGCCACAATTACCCGCAGTTCAAGGACCCGCAATCCATCTGCGCCGCAATCCGAGGAATGAGGCGGCACCGTTGATCTTAGACGGCGTGCGAATGTAGCAAAGGGCGTGGCGACCATTCCGCTTTCACGCCGTGTTCCCATCATCCCCTTATTTCGGACTCCGCCTCCAAGAACACTTTGGTCATGGGAAATAATTAAAACCACATTGTTGACGTTCCAATTCGTCTACCGCTGCTGATATTGACGAGGTCGGCCATTTTACATATAATTGTTGCATAATTGACAAGTCTCGCTTTGAATACACGGCGAAAGGTGAGCAATTATAGCAGAAAAACAGGGGAGGCTCGCGTTTGAAACTGCTGAGTGTGCAACGCCTATCGACGTGCAATTAGTCGCGCCTTCGTTAGGAGACGTTTCATCACCGGCGCTGACGCTGGCCGATGTATTCTCATTAAGTCGGTGCGCGCCGGCTTTGGTCAGGACAAGACAGAGACGAGTGTGTCTTTTCAAAGCAGAAGGTCACTGTGCTAATCAGCATCATTAGCCCCAACGACCCCAATGAAGTATTACAGAAAGAATACCGCAGTTGAAGTCAGCCCCGCATTAATCAGCAATTCCGTCACATCGCACACTGTGTGGGGATGTATGAATGAACTGGAAACGGTACTCGTCAAAAAGTTTGAAACTCCTTTCAGAATCAAATGGTCTCAAACACAAGAAGAGGCCAATAAATTCTGGTTGTTAACTTAGAAAATCCACAGCTCTGACCTGAATATCATTCGAGGTCGGAAAGCATCATCCACATCATTTTGTAAACATCTTCAATTTCAAATGGTCTCAAACACAAGATAAGGTCAAGAAATGTACGTTTATAACTCTTAAAATTTTGAAATTATGTACTGGAGGTCATTCCAGGTCGTGAAATATCATCCACATCATTTTGGAAACTTATTCACACTTGAATTGTTTCAAACACATTAAGAGGTCAAAACATTTAAGCTCTGAATGCTTGACAATGCACAGCTGTGAAATTATGTACTGGAGGTCATTCCAGGTCGTGAAATATCATCCAAATCATTTTGGAAACTTATTCACAACATAATTGTTTCAAACACATTAAGAGGTCAAAACATTTAAGCTATGAATGCTTGACAATGCACAGCTGTGAATTGAAAGTCATTCCATGTCAGAAAGCGTCATCCACATCATTTTGTAAACGCCTTCAATTTCAAATGGTCTCAAACACGAGACGAGGTCAAGAATTATACGTTTATAACTCTTAAAAATGTGTATTGTGTCCTGGAAGTCATTTCAGGTCGGAAAATAGCATCCACATCATTTTGGAAACTAGATCTTGATTCGCAAAAATGAACAAATGACCTAATTTTGAATTCAATAATGTTTCCAAACTTTTGACTGGTTACTGCATGTTATCGTGTCCGCAGTGTTTCTAGGAATAAGATTTAACAGTATTTTAAACTGCACGCTGGTTTACTGGTTAGCACATCTGCCTCACAGTTTTGAGGTTTGTGGGTTCGAATCTTGCCTTCCTGTGTGGTTTGGGTTTTCATGGTTTCTCCACATGCGTGTGTGAATTTTATACGGGCATTCCTGTTTCCTCCTACTTTGCAAAAACTCGCATGTAGGAATGTGTACGTCAATTTTGGTGGCGATTGCTTGTGGTTTTCTTACATTTAAGGACGATAAAGTTTTCACACCAGACAGCAGCTCTTTAGCTTGGATGCTACTTCCCGCTGCTAACTCGCTAGCACAGCTAACTGTCATCATATTGTAAATCAATAGTCATTTACTGATTTTTTCCCCCCCAAAAATTCAAAAATTTAGCTTGTTAGTGGAAAACGTAGCACTTTAATCAAGTTTAGCGCCCATAAAGTGCCTATAAACTAATTTGTGCTAAGGTTAGCCCAGATGAAGTGACAATCAAACAAGCACCTTCCACCCATTAATTAAAGCTGTCATGTAAACCAGGCCAGAACCAAATTGAGTTAGCGGATAATGCGTAGTGGCCCCGGCCCTTCCTGCGACTCGACCGTGTTGTTCATTTCAGTGCGTGCGCTCAGGTGTGAAGGATTGGAGCGAGGGGGCGGGGTCATAGGTGTCACAGTAAGGGGCTCCCAAGCCGCTTTTCTTGCAATCGTCGTCGCGCGGCGCTATCAGAACCTCCGGATTAAGGGCTTCGGTCTTGGGGTTACTGGCTTGGCTGTGACATGTGGCTATTAGCCACGCTGATGAATTAATAATGATGTGACCATGAGCTTCAAATCGGGGGAGGGGGGGGGGGTGCAGTTTCTTCAGAGCCGCTTGTGTGCGATGGTAAAATAAATGCGTGGTGCTGTGTGCGGCGTGCAAGACTGCTGACCCGGCAGCTCGCGTCCGAGCCCGGGCCCTCACAGACACGCAGTCAGCAGTATGCCCGTCAAAGCACAGAGCCAATCACGTCGCTACAAGTCCGAGGGAAGGGCTGAAAGGGGACAGGCGTGAGCGATGGAGAATGCGAGAAAGCTTATGCATTTTTTTTTTTTAAGGCATCTTGACGTCTACTACTGGAGATATGGAAATTCCTTAGATTTTTTTATTTTATCATAAAAGAATCAATGGGGGAACAAACAGTAGGGAGCTGAAATTTCCAGAAGATGATTCAAACTCGTAAAATTTCAAAATGCACCGATTCAGACATTCTATGTGATTGCAGCTAGAGGTGCAAGATTTTATGTACAAAAATGATCATTGTCCAAATTTTGGACCATATAAAACCATTATAATTACAATTTTTGAGGAGCATTTTAATCGGATCCATGACATCGATTTTCCTGCGATTTTTGCGACATTCCGTTGAGCGGCGGTCAAGCTATGTTTTTAAGCATAAAAAATTCTTTGTTGACTTGTGTTTCACCTCAAAACAGTAGATGGCGGTACAGTTAATGTCATCATCACTTCACAGGTGACAAAGACAGAGCATACCATTTTTAATTTTTTTTTTTGTGGGAGTTAATAACTTTAACCTACACATGAATGGATAGAACTGATGCCACTGAACCATTTTGAGCGGTTGAAGGAAAAATATTCATAAACAACTTTTAACTATTACGACTTTAAAAGCATTTACTAAATTAGGGGGGGGGGGTGTAATGTGTATACTTTGCAAAGTGTGTGCGGAAGGGTTAAAGTCAAGATTACAAGCGGGCCTTTACTAGCCACTCTTCTCAGGGTCGCGGGGGGGGGGGGGGTATTTAAAGCTTTGGTCTCTGTATCCTCTTAAGGCAGGGATGGACAGTTAAATGGATCAAGTCAGTGAAGGGAAATGCAGCACTTAGCTCTGATTTCCATGTATACAGTATTGTAAATTATATACAGATGCTTGCGGCTGAGGATTTAGCACCGACGCAGCTGCTTCTCTTGATAGTTGGAGCAATTGACATATAGAGCAATTACCAACTGGTAAATAAAAATCTCTTAATAGGGATGAAAGGGGAAATTTCATTTATGGAGCGTTAATGGCAACTGTAAAGAAAATTTGCTGTGTCACAATGATGGCAGACATGTTGTTGTTTTGATTTGGGCCATCAAATCCGACTGGAAAATTTATATTTGACTCAGTTGACTGGCAGAGCAATTCCTAAATTACCTGAATGGATTTCTTTTTACTGGTCCAAAAGACATGCAAACTAGACATAAAATTGAACAAAAGCACATTTAGAAGAATCTTTGTGGAAAAACGTCTTTTTTCATGAGAATATGTAATACTGTACCGAGTTCCCTCACGCAGTTCATAATTAACGGCTTTTTTCTTTGTGTGTGTGTTTGTTTTTTTGGGTTTTTTTTACGCCTTTTTATTTTTTTTCCTACCTTGGTGAGTTGAGGAAAAAAAACAATAAACAAAAAAAAGAGAAATAACTGTGTATAAAAATAAAAAATATAAATTAAAAAATGTATAAAATAAAAATCAAATGAAAATGTATAATGCACTAAATATAATAAAGAAACTTGAAAAAAACAAATGAATAAAAAAGAGAAATAACTATATCAAATTAAAAAATATAAATTAAAAAATGTATACAATAAAAATCAAATGAAAATGTATAATGCACTAAATATAATAAAGAAACTTGAAAAAAACAAATAAAAAAAGAGAAATAACTATCAAATTAAAAAATATAAATTAAAAAATGTATAAAATAAAAATCAAATGAAAATGTATAATGCACTAAATATAATAAAGAAACTTGAAAAAAAACAAAAAACAAAAAGAGAAATAACTGTATAGCATTAAAAAATATAATAAAAAAAAATGTATTTAATAAAAATCAAATGAAAATGTATAATGCACTAAACATAATAAAAAAAACTTGAAAAAAAACAAACTTAAAACTGTAAAGTAAATAAAAAAGCAAATACAAATCTTGTAATAAACAAAAGCAAACGGACAAAAACAAAAAATTTCACATATTTTCCGTTAATTTTCTATTACATGACAGTAAAAATTTCATTCCCCGGGGAAAAAAAAGCGCCGATTTCAACCGTCGTTATAATTTCATGTTACAAAAGACCAAAAGTCGTGTGACAAAACACGCATCATGAAAGTCAAAATTTCCTCAAATGTGACATAACAGATGAAAACTCAAAATTTATAGCCATGACTTTTATCAGGCAAAAAAAAAAAAAAAAAAAAAAATTGCTCTTCCTTTTGTAGGACGCGTACACTTATTTGTTTTGGTGTTTGTGTGGTTGCCAGAAGCTGCTCTTGCTCAGTCGTTCACCTCGGGCATCGTTAACCTGCCGCTTGGCGCTGACGCGGAAATTAAATAACCCCCGGCCGGCCGACGCACTATTTGAATATGTCTTTTTGCTCAAGTTATTATTGTTCAGCTGCTCTATGCAAAAGGCGATAAGCAATGGCGGAAAAGTGACTTTGCCCTCCGTTTGACCCCCGTGCTGGCTAAATTTAAACCCTGCTGCGCACAGGTACAACTCGGTCTGAGTAAGTCCGTGTTATTTATTTAACGCAAAATCATAACATAAGTTATCGCCATATGACACATATAGCATAGACAGTATTCTCCGGCCAAATTTGCATACAGAGGAGGTGCGAGGGAATGTGTTAAAAGCGCTAATGAGCGGTTATGCAATGTGGCCGGCAGATTAGCGGGCTGACATTGTTGCGTAATGTTGAGACGGGATGCTAATCCATACAGCGACGGAACACGTAACAAAAACACAATCGCCCCATGTGCACACTGGAAAGTGTTGGGGTACAACATAAAACGTTGGGTTGGTTCCCTTTAGACCCAACTGTTTGTAGAGAGTAAAAAAAAAAAAAGGTTAAAAACAATTATACTTGAAAATAGCTAGGGCAAAAATAACCCAAATCGGGCCAAAAAATGGACTGTTCAACATTTGGAGTTTTACCCAATTTGGGTTATTTTCGACCAAGCTGGTTTTAGACTAAAAATGTTGTTTAAAAAAAAAATAGACAGGTTGAGGAATAAAAGAACCCAAATTGGATCAAAAATGGAGTGACCTATTTTAATTTTTTTTAATAAAAGAATATGGAAAGCGGGTTGTTTTTAACCCAGCTTCTTTCAGAGTGTAAAACATGGTTCAACAAAAATATACTCTGAAATTGTTGTTCAACGAACTTCTTCGTTAAAATGCAAAACAATTTGAGTCAAATTTAACCTACTAATTGACTACTTAAGTGAATTTTTTCAAAAATTGGGTTGTCCCCTTTTGACACAATTTGGGTTATTTTTTGTTGCAACTGTGTTTGAGTTATTTTTTAAACCATGTTTTATTTTTTTAAAGCACTTGGGTAAAAAAATTGGGTCAGAAACATTTTTTGGGTGAAAAATATTTTAAGTTTTTGGTCCTCTTTTGACCCAATTTAGGTTATTTTTTGTCACAACTGTTTTTGCGGCATTTTTTCAACTGTATTTTCATTTTTAAGAGCATTTGGGTCAGAGATAGTCTGACATTTTTCTTGGGGGGGGGGGTTTGAAAGTTCTTGGTCTCCTTTTGACCCAATTTGGGGTATTTTTTGTTGCAACTTTTTAACCGTATTTTCATTTTTAAAAGCAGTTGGATCATAAATTGCATCAGAGATAGTCTAACTTTTTTTTTTTTTGGGGGGGGGGGGGGGGGTATTGAAAGTTCTTGGTCCCCTTTTGATGTTGCAACTGTTCCAGTTATTTTTTTTAAAACCATATTTTAATTGTTAAAATTAGTTGGGTCCCAAATTGGGTGAGAAATAGTCTTATGATTTTGTGTGTGTGGGGGGGGGGTGTCTTAAAGGGACAATGCGTAAGATTTAGACCATTTTTCATTAAAAAGTAATACATTAAATGATTATAAATTTAATTTTGTATCAGTTTGACATTTATAAAAAAAAAAAAAAAAAAACAAAAAAACAGTTGGGTGAGGAATAACCCAAAAGCGGACCAATCCATCTTTTAAAGTTATTATTTAGCAGTCATTCAACCCAAAATGATTTTTGATCTCGAGAACTTGGGAAGGGCATTCTGGTTCTACGAGCCGACCTCACGTTGAGGACCTCGCATGACAAACGTCCCAGCGGGCACCAGCAAAGCCAAGCTGGATCGATTTCAATCGTCGGCTTACCAAAATGATGTGGCCGCTACTAACCAGCGCGGCGGGGGCTAAAAATAACCACGGGTGACTCCAGGACTCTGATGTGGCCACGTACCCTCTGGTGCGTCTGGTTTTATGTGTCCCCAAACGCAAGCCATCAAATTAGAGATGCAAATGCCGTTGGACCCCTTTTGGGCTGGCTGACACCATTTACCAAGGCGGCAATTAGAGCAAAGGAAAGTGGGGGACATCCAAGTCATGTGCGGAAATACACCCAAGACCAGAGGAGGCCGGACAGTTGACAGCTCATCGCGGGGCCGCTAGCCATTTTTCTTCTTCGTGGCTTTTTTTCGGAGAAGTGGCGCACATAAATAAGAAAATGCCTGATGATGATTTCCCACGAGAGCTGTGAACCACTGCGCGCCACGCGTTCCTATCAAACCTTGGCCAAAAGACACTTGTGGGGGTACGCGATCATGAATACTTCATAAAGTTGACTGAGCCTTGTCCAAGGCAAAGATTGGATTTATCCCGACATAATACGCTACAGCATTCCGGATCATAGGAGTGAGATGCATTATTTAGTATGTGGAGATCTTTTTAGAGGCTGCTAGGAAAGTCGTGTCGAGGGCTTGTAAGGTCGCGGGTCGCTTTTATGACCTAATGATGTCTTTTTTTGCTTCTTTGCTTTGAGGAACATCAACAACACTAATATATATATATATATATATATATATATATATATATATATATATATATATATATATATATATAATCAAAATTACTCGTGGTATCGGTATTTGGTATCGGTTGTTACTCATCAGTTAAGTATCATACTGGTAAAAATTGGTGTTGAATATCCCTTTGTTTTGGTTGCTACTTTGGTCAGTAAATTACCGAAAATGTGGATCATTGTTTTCCAAAGTAAAAACGGATGGATAATTTTTGATCTCAACTATTATTGCTTGGGTTGATAAATTGCTGTTTTGAATTGCCCAACTTGAAATTTGATCAGAAATTGACATTTTTAGTTCGCCCAACTTTTTTTTTTTTAAAAACAGGTATGAAATCACTTCTACAAGGTCCAGTCATTTGATCTTAGCATCGTCAACAGCAGTTTTGACATCTCATCCGTCACACATCTCATTTGCGGGAACTCGATTTCACCTCAGTCCACCCGTGCCCCCATTTACACTTTGCCCACTGTGAGCTATCCCGTCCGCGTATTATGTTGCATCTCCAAGACCGCTAATAGTTATGAAGTGTGACTTCATGACAAGTGAAGGAAGAAAAACTTCACCTGAACTGACTCGTATCTTTTTAAGGGGAAAAACACTGAAAACTGAGACATTTTGAGTAGAAATTCCACTTCTGATCCACAGGGTCACGAAAACATACTTTGTCTCAGTCCTTGAAGACAAATTCTAGCTTGTGAGGCATTTTTGGGCCGGTATGAGTCTGTAATCTTTAAAAAAAAATTAGAACGATAATAAATAATAAAATTCTGGTCAAATACATTTTTATATGGAGAAGCGCCGACACCCTTGACTAATGCTAACATAAGCAAATTTAGCACTGAAGTGATAACTGTGACCATCGGATGGCAGTGTTTCCACACTTACAACACAGCTATTACTTACATCAATTTGAACTGAAGAATGGAAGTCAATCTTGCAATGGCGGCACCCATATTTACATAGACCTAGCACACAATATTCTGTTGGCCTGGAAAAGTGAATGAAAATGTTAAATATATTGATATTCTAATCGTAAAAGAGGTAATAGTTAGTAATGCAAACATTACAGAAGACACAAAAATATATACAGTGGGCCCCCGTGTTACGAGATTAATCCGTTCCGCGGTTGGCTCGTAATGCGAATTCACCGTATGCCGAGCAATCCAAACCTATGTTAAATAGCTAACAAACATGTATACAAACATGTATACATCAGAAAACATCATAAATAACAAATATAGAAAGAACTTATTTACCTTTGAATGCACTTGTTATGTTCATATTCCCTAATAAGTTATCTCCAGCATGGTTTCCACATAAATCATCTCTTTAACATCACTAGCAATCTTGGGACCCATGGCTAACCCTTTCAACTTTGAATTAAGCAGTAACATGCACTAGAAATACGCTTTTATAACCACTCACAATTGAGCAAAGGTTTACCGCTCCGCCATTTTGAAACGAGTGAGGCCGACCAATAGCAGACCGGCATCTCCGTAAGGAGACGTCGACCAATAGCAGACCGGAATTGTAGTGACGCATTGCTGGGACGACAACTGATAATACGCGTAATTACCTAAAAATGCCTGCAAATGGAGACGAAACAACACAAATACGGCCAAGCCCCTAGGGTCATGACAGTTGTTTTTGTCGCAAAACCGGGAAAATACCATAAAGAGGGGATGAAAAAACTCAGTATTCCACGTGGCAACATGAAAATAACGTAAGCGCGGAGGTCCACTGTATTTAAAAACAACATAATACAAGTTTCAACCACAAGAAGGCAGATAATTCTCACTATCACCTTCAACCTCCAGCCTGGAATTGTGAAAAAGAACGTCATAGCCGCCGTCATTTTGTGGTGTTGGACAACGCCTTTTTTGACTTTGCATTAAAACGAACATTTTTGTCAAACAATTGGTTAGAAATTGGGTAGGTCCAAAATTGTGGCGGCTTCCTTCGCTCAAATTGCCAATCCCTGACCTGGACACTTGTTGTTGTTTGCAATGTACATTTACATAACTTTGCGCTTGCTCGGCCTATAGCCTGATAACGTTCTGTGGAACTTTTCAAACGCTTCTTGTTTGGTTAGCGTTCAAAAATACACACATACACAGTTGCACAGGTTATCGCAGGATGGAGGAGATAAACAGTGGAAAGTTCACAGTGAGCCAAGGTCATGTTGCCATGTGTGACAGTAAACGTGGAAAGTTTGTACTCCAAAATCGGACGGCTAGCTTTGCAAACTTCGACCCGAGCGTGTTTTCATCTCGCTAACCTATTTTGTTCCCAAACGGTGTCAATTGTGAGTCATGCACAGTTAGTTGGGACGATCAACTCTGGGATTTTTATACTATATTTTAGAGTTTTAAGTTTTGTTGCTAGTAATTGCTGACTAGATTGTGGTGCTAAATAGATAAATTTACAGTACTTTTGGGATACACGCCCTCCTAAACAAAGAACAGTGGAGACATATTCATGACTAATTTGCCATGGGTTGTCTACAAAATGAGCTTTTCTTTTCCAACCAGACTGTCTGTCTCTTGCTGCAGAGCTGCGTAAGGGAGGGTCGGGGGTAGAAATAAAGGTGGGGGGAGGGGGAGGGGGTGGGTGCAAATTTGCCGCCACGTGCACTCAAATGTCTGCTTTATTACAACAACTTTTACCTGATTGGCCAATTCCCAAAAGCTTGTATTTATATACAACATCTGATTGGTTGCCGCCTCCTAGTCGATAGTGAACCGAGCTCAAAGCAACCAGACGAGATCCCTGCGCGTCTCGTACTATGAGAAAATAGCGCCGTGATGCAAATGAATTTTAAGTCGAAATATTCGAGCAAAAGTGTGTTAAAATAACCGATTGCGTTTACGCGAGCGCTCGGACACGTATTTGGCCAAACGCGGTGTTTTATCAGCGCGATTCTAACGAAAGGGTCGCGCTGTATTGGCGGCGGAGGAATACCAAACGTCTCACCGAGCGTCAAAATATTGGCTCTGATAGACCGCGTCAAAGCTCAGACAGCGACAACTCCTCGGGATATCAACATCGAGTGTAGGACCTTTTCACGCTCTACTCGCGTGCGTTTCCAGAAAACTCCGGAGTCTACGTTTGTTCAAGCGCTTTCCTTCGGAGCCTCGTTTTGCTTTTCCCGGTGGTACTTCGAGACCACCCCCTCTCCGACCCGCTTTCATGTCGGTTTTCGGACACCGGTGTGCGACTTTACGGTCGTGACACGAATTGAACGGGCGCGGTGTGGCCGAATCGGCGCACTGCTGGACTGGATATATCCCAAGACGGTCCACACCACAGTTTAGACGGCGCCCAAACCCTTTAAAGTCTCTCTTGGTCGTATTCGGAACCTCAGCCTTGGATCGGCACCACCGGCTTTTCTTTTTTCTAATATGTTGCTGTCAAAGTTTGGTTCTTTTTCGCACATTTGCAACCCGTCGAGCATGGACCACCTCCCAGTGAAACTACAGCTTCAACCGGGTAGGTAACCGCCAAAGACGGCTGGAGGGAGCTTGAAAGAGGTTAACGGCTAAATGCTGGACGGCTTCGGCGGAGCAACTTAATCATGCTCCCCCTTCACCTCCAAAACAGTTAAAATGGAGAAGGAACCTTTCGAGAAGGTGTACCAGGTGGGCTCCGTGCTGGGGAGCGGTGGATTTGGCACCGTGTACTCCGGTAGCAGGCTCTCTGACGGGGCACCGGTGAGTCGCGGGAGGGGGTGGAGAAATTGACTTTCGCCAAATTTCGACTTATCCCGAAATAATCGTGTGTGCTTTTTTTCGACCGTAGGTGGCCGTAAAACACGTCGCCAAGGAAAGGGTGACCGAGTGGGGCTCACTTGTAAGTGTTTGTTTTGATGTTAAGGAGGGCTGGGCGCCGTGTATCCCAGCGCACTCGCGCTCACGGATTCCCCCCTCTCGTTTCGGTCTCAGAACGGAAGCATGGTCCCGCTCGAGATCCTGCTCCTTAAGAAGGTCAGCTCGTCTTTCCGCGGAGTTATCAAATTGCTGGATTATTACGAGCGCGCCGACGGATGGCTCCTGGTGATGGAGAGGCCGGAGCTGGTGAAGGACCTGTTCGACTTCATCACCGAGAAGGGCGCCCTGGACGAGGAAGCGGCGCGGGGCTTCTTCCGCCAAGTCCTGGAGGCGGTGCGCCACTGCTACAGTTGCGGTGTCGTGCACCGGGACATTAAGGACGAGAACCTGCTGGTGGATCTGCGCACCGGGGAGCTCAAGCTGATTGACTTTGGATCCGGGGCGATTCTCAAGGACACCGTCTACACCGACTTTGACGGTAAGCTGCTGCGTTGTTTTTGGGTTTTTTTTTTTGGAGGGGGTTTCGGGGGTTGTGTTGCCCTTGATGCGCTATTTTCGGTCGCGGAGGCGTTCACTAGCCCATGACGCACTGGTGTATTATTTTGGGGCGGAGGGCTTCCCTCGCGTCATGAATGTATTTCAAATGTGATCGCGAGCCTTGATGACGCATGATTCGTACTGTACGGGAATCGAACATCGTTGAATCACCGTAGGCCCGTCCAGTGCCACGTAACGTGTTTGTTGTGAAACCCGAGGCACGAGTCACATGACTGGATCACGTTTCCGCTTCTGTTGTGGTGGAAAGGGGGGGGGGGGGGGGGGGGGGTAGCAACCGCTTGTTATGGTTGTAAGGGCAGCTTCTATTTTTCTTTTCCATGACCTAGAAACACCAACCATGTTCTTCCGGTCGTTTTAGGTACCCGTGTGTACAGCCCGCCGGAGTGGATCCGCTTCCACCGGTACCACGGACGCTCGGCCACGGTGTGGTCGCTGGGCGTGCTGCTTTACGACATGGTGTGCGGCGACATCCCCTTCGAGCAGGACGAGGAGATCCTCCGGGGGAGAGTGTACTTCAGGAGGAGGGTGACAGCCGGTGAGTGGGAGTGCGCACAGCGGTTGTCTGTCGCCCCCTAGCTGCGGCAAGTGGTACTTTTAGGATCTGGAATAAACCGGTGTGAGGGGGATCATTTACAGCGGCGTTGCCTGACATTTATCGAGTTCAGGCGCTTATGTTACGAGGAAAGAACAAATCCTGGTCCACCAGCTTGGACCTAATGAATAATTTTCACACGTGGGCTCGGCGATATGGTCCAAAATAAGGTTTTCCTATGCAAAATGTTGACGACAACGTACGCTGATGTTAAATCAGTTCCAACATCAACTCAACATTCATACACTTTTTAAAGATTTAACATTTTTTGGGGAAGCAATTGGAACTTGAAATGTATATAATTTTGAAGGTGTTTTTTTTTTTGACGTCTTAGTTTAATGCAAGACTTGAATTATTCACGTTCATAAACAACGTATGAACTCAAATTACGTCTCCATTCCACAGAATGTCAGCAGCTGATCAAATGGTGCCTGGCCCTCCGGCCCTCCGACCGGCCCACGCTCGAGCAGATCTGCGACCACCCCTGGATGGGGGCCACGGATGAGGCCCCGGCGACCAATCCCGAGGAGCCGGCCGCCGTCGACATCCGCCTGCGGACCATCGCCACCGACTCTTCATCCAGCACAACCTCAAGCAAGGAGAGCCTCTGAGGAGCAGTCCTAAGGACTCTAAAGACTTGTTTTGGGGCGCGGGGCAAGGCCAGGCTGCACGGAGTTAAGGACTTCCAAGTTTGAGTTCAGTAGCCTGTAGCCAGCAACTGTTCTGTTTGTTGCCCCCCCCATCCCCTGTTTTCATTCAGTTCATACAAGTTGTTTCCTAAAGGGGAACATTTTGCTGTTTGGGTGTTCTTACCAGCACTGCTTATTCCCCTTTACCACCCCCCCCCCCCTCTCCCATTTTGAACTTGTTTTTTGTCAGTAGGCTGGTATATGCATCTGGTAAGGCCTTCCTGTTCAGATATGGCTGCTCTCATAGAGCTTTGGAGAAAACCTTGTTTTGTTTTTGTTTTTTTTTTAAAATTCAATGTTTTAATTTTGGAGTGCCTTTTTTGGAACGCTGCTTTTTCTGGGGGCTTTTCATCTCAACCTTTGTTGTTGTTTTTTTTTTTCGGATTCAACCTCAGTGACGGAGACCACCGTCATTGACAAGCCAAGTAGCCCCCAGCTGAGAAGGCCGCCGCGAGAGCATTCGAGAGGAGAGAACGGAATACTTGAAAAACACACACACACACGCGTGCGCGACTGTGTATCACTCTTCAAAGCTGCTCACTCACTCTATAGCCTGAACAGGTGTTTTTTTGGAAAACTGGATCCTGTCTTTTTTCTGAATGTCTACAACATGTCAGCACACACATACACCTCGACCCCCGCTCGGCCTTTTTCTCGTCTCCTTCTCCCGATGTGTCCAGCCATGCCTGTTGCGAGTTGTATCGCCTGTTGAACGTTTTTGCCTCCCGCCATCTCACTGCTTGACACTCGGCGGACCCCCGGCCTCTTCCGGGGGCTCCTCGGGGTGTGAAATGCACAATCAATGCAATATTCATCAACAATGTTGTTGGTTATTTTTTGTTCTTTCGGGCAAATATTGTACAGTGTTTCCCCCCCTTCTTTCAGTGTGTATATTTTTTCCCCCCTCCCCATTTGCATTTAATTTATTTGTAAACAAAATGTGTAGACATTCCACATTCTGTGGTTATTTATTTATTTATTGTCGATGCTTAAACTTCCCCTCCCTTTAAAAACGATTTTTTTTGTTTTTTTTTTTTGCATATCCTACTTGGCCTTTAGTTTGCATTCCTAACTTATTTTTACATATCGACAATTTATTATTATTTTTTTTAGATGTGGAGGATGCACTGACAGTTGTCGATGTTAAGCAGAATAAAACAAGTTTACTTAAATTTGAAAGGATTTGAATGTTATTTACCTATGAATCCATCTGGTTTTCTGTACTTTCAAGATGTTTTGAGTTGTTTGGGAATAGAAAAGAAAAACGCTTTCACACAGCCTCACTACATTCGACACCTTTGGGCTCACTGTTGCCACTCGGGGCTCTAAAAGATGGGTATTGCTATTTTTTTTTATACAAAATTTTCAATTAAAGTCCCACTTTTATGTACAGAAATAACTGGTGTCATGATTATTTCCCAGATTTATTTACAATTCTTCTGATGAGATATAACAAAGTTGTATTAGCTATCAAGTTGTGCTATCTGCTTGTTAATAATGAAGACTCTTCAGTTAGTTCATTAACTCTGCCCGAGCAATTTACAAAGCAGCGACCTCGCTAATCCTCCCATTGTCTTAACGTCTCACTGGCTTTTTGGCATGTAAATGGGGGCCATCTTGTCTTCATCAGATGACAGTAAGGCCTCCACTCTCACTGTGAAATCCTCATTAAATGAACATGGGTGGCCATTAAGTCCCTCCCTACTTTTAGGCAATTGCTTTTTACTTGTCCTAAAAGGAAAAGTTTGTTTTCAAATTGAGTGCAAATTAACTGGAACATGAATTTGTTGCAAAATCGTTGCGCATCAGATTTTTTTTTAACAAGTCACATTGTTATTAGTGACACAATTTGCTAGCAGACGTCAAAAATAAAACTGATCGTATTATATGCGCTATCCTTACGAACCCCAAGATTTAATATGCCTAGAGATAACACTAATAAAATTTAATCAATGTTTTTCTTCATCCAAAAATGCATTGATTAGGGTGTACTTGGCTGAAAAAAATATCTCACAGGGTGGTAGATAATTAAAAAATGTTTGGACTCGTAGGGGCATGTAGAACACATTATCAATAGATTTTTTTTTTAATAAAGCGTAATGACTCTTACATATGTAGCATTACATTTGAGAAGAAGTCTTGTTCCCAATGATGTCATATATGAAAAGTATGCTGATGTGTGATTACCACGAGTATGCAAAGCAGTTCGGACAAGCTGAAAAGACTTCCGTAGGCGTCGAGTCGCCAGACACGAGAGGAAGATGCCAGATGGACTCCAGGGGCCCTCAGGGCCCCCGGTGGGTGCAGATGGGCCGGTGGGTGTCAACCCACACAGGCTGCACAGAACGGGAAAAGACGAGACGAGAGATCGCACCAGAACTGCCAGTGATACTACACTTCACACTAGACTCTTTGTTTCGCTAAGTGTGTGTTTGTCTGTCCATGCGTCTGACCCCATGTTGAGTTCATGTGGTCATCAGAATTGGCCCATATATATATATATATATATATATATATATATATATATATATATATATATATATATATATATATATATATATATATATATATATATATAGTTTTATTGCACTACAGCGTGATGTCAAATTAAAGCTACTTTGACTCCTGTGCACAGTAATTATTTTTGCATTTTTATGATCTACTGATATTGGGGTAGAATGTAATGAAGTGTTACTATGGTAACACATTGAGGAAAGAATAACCAGAGACATAAAAATATGATTTTCATCTCCAACTCCAGGGAGATTATCTTTATTTCATACGGAAGTGAGTGTAGCTGCTAGTGTGGCGTAAACGTAATACAAAAAAAATAACATGCGCCTGCGCATACCCCGAGGCATTCTGGGAAATAATACGAATTGTTATACAGTAATGCGCGACAGACATAATAAAACTGTAAATATAACAAATAATATTTATTTGATTTTCAAAAGCAATTGTATAATGTTGGGCAACTGTTACTTTTTTGTTTGCTTGTGCACGTCGGATTATGGGCAAATATGTACTATGTATTTTTAGCATTTAGCCTACATGTACATTTGAACATAACTATGTTCGGAAAAGTTTTCCTATTTAAAAATGTTTATTCTTCACATTTAGGTACTTTCGTGATGTAATATATATCTTTTTTTACACTTAAAAATCGTACTTTTAGGGATACGACGATCGTAACCCGCAAACATACGTTTGCAAGGAAATTGATTGTAGAATACATGCCAGGCCTCGAGGGGGCGATGTTGCTTTAAACTGAAACAGGAAGTTCGTAAAAGAAGAAAAAATAGAACTTCCTGTCATTGCACTCCAAATTTGAATGTCCAAATATAATTTTGATTTATTGTTTTGTGACGTATACATGAAGTTTGTGGTGAGTAGTGCGGTTTAGCCAAGCATATATGAAGCAAATATACAGTCATTTCCCGGAGAAACGTTCTTAAAAAACGCAAACTTTTGCATTTATGCTAACACGTCAAGCTGTGTCCTGCCTGTAGTTTGTTAATTGTGGTTTTGAACTTGAGTCCCTTGTCAGCGTTTTTATGAAAACAGCATCGCTTTAATACATTCCAGCTATGTGGGGAAGCTTTCTGATCCCAGCATGACAATGTCCAAAAGGGCCCAAGGTGAGTTTGGCCCACCAAAACACTAACTAGAACCAAGAGTTGCTGTAGGCTTCATACGTCATGTTGTAGTCCACATGTTAACTTCATGAACTCATGATTTTTTCTTCCACCGTTATTGACTTTATTTGTACCCATTTGATGTGTTTTGTAGATGTTGTTGGTCTTTCGGGGGTTTGCTGCTTATTTTGGAAACCTCTGGTTCTTCGCCGCCACTTCCTGGTTCTGTACCTGGTATTCATTAAAAGTTGCCAGCAGAAGAGTACCTGGCTGCGAGGCCGCAGAGAACCTGCTGCTCACCCTGAAGGTACTCTTTGTTCTAGGGGAACACCATGTAACAGCGTCGTAAACATGAGTGCTACGTGTGGGCGCACACAGAGATAAAATGTTGAGTTTTTTTTTTGTGTTCAAGCACAAAGACGTCATTGAGACGGAACAAAGGCGAGGACGCGAAGATATAAAACAACAACAAAATATTTAGTCGCTAGTTTCGTTTATTTTGATGACTCAGCAAATCTGGCCGCCCTGCAATCAAAGCGTTTCAACTTGTAGCTTTAGCCGTTTTTAAGACTATTTCTTTGCGCTTGCTGTCAAAAACCAAAACTAGATTTTCTAAACAAGAAACGAGCCTGTTTGCGTCAACCTGTTTCATACGGGAGTCTTTAAATCAAAAAAAGTTCCACGTTGTATATTTAAACCGCAAAGTGTTCAACCCAATCATATTAACTTTCCAACTAAATGCTAATATATAATGCAAAATAGAAATGATCTTTTTACGGTAATTCCCAGTAAAAACCTTCCAACAATTCCATCTGTCCTGGGTCGAATGAAATCAAAAGCTTGTAGGCTGGCTGTAAAATTTGAATAGTTATAACAAAAATCAAAGGAATCAGCCCTCAAGACATCCAGCAATGTGACAACAAGCGTTTGTGTGCTGATAAAATGTAACCTCTATTTTTTGGATATTTATTTTTTTGCTCCAAACATCTTGACGAGTTATGAAACAGTCCCCGCAAAAACAGATTATGACACGCTTCAGATCATCGTTGTGTAAGGTTTCAACACCGGACCATTCCTAGCAAGGATAATGTTGGATTTTCAAGGCAAGGTAATTCATTAAAAATAAATAAATAAACACAAATATCACTATCATTTTGATAAGAGTAACTAGAGTAAAAAGAGTGCATTTAAGGTAAACATCTCAAGTCAGGGCTCCAACTATGATTATTTTAATAATCAATTAATCTATTGATGATTTTTGTCAATAAATGGGTTCAAAAAGTTTTCATTTTCATCCTTTTATTAAAAAAAACATATTATTTCAAACTGACAGTTCAAAAACTGGATTTGGACAACTTCAAAAACGAGTCATTGATTATCCAAGAAGGTTATGGATGAAATTGATTTTTGATCCGTTGTCGATTAATCGCCGTCGTTAATTGTAACTCGATTTACAGCTGGAATCTGCATAGAACCAACCAAAACTCCTCTGAAACGATTTTGTTCTATTGTAACAACTAACAAATAATTAACTCAAGGGAAACAATAGCGAAGAATCCGAATCTCGTGTTTCTTTCCGACAAATGAGATTTGAGGTTGCAGAATGCTAAATGCGTCGGTGTCTCCTTTTTAGCACAATGCATGCTGGGAGAGAACCCATCCGCCCGTGACCTCAAGACAAACAGCTGAAAAGGGAGAAGGACTGATTGTGGTCACGGTTGAGAGTGCTGAAGCACCCCCCGTCACTCACGTTTTGTTTGGACGATCCCGAAGACAACTGGACAAGACTCGGGTGTGTATTAAAAATTCATTTGCTCATATACCATACACTATATATATATTTATATATATATATATATATATATATATATATATATATATATATATATATATATATATATATATATATATATATATATATATATATATATATATATATATATATATATATATATATATAAAACACAATAAAGCGCAAGAAAAGCAAATTAAACTTAATATATTTTCCATATATAAGGCGCACCGGATTATAAGGCGCACCATCAGCTTTTATATATATATATATATATATATATATATATATATATATATATATATATATATATATATATATATATATATATATATATATATATATATATATATATATATATATGACCACAAAGAGCTTGGGAATGTGTTTGAACTCAAAGATGGAGCAGTCATGGATGGCCGTTGGCTTCCCAAGAATGTTCCGCACTAAAATCTCAAATCCCACAAGAATTCACTTGAGTTATGTACTTGAAGTCATCTTGAAGATAGTATTTTTCACTTATTACAGACTATTGGTTTACTCACGTTCGAGTACGTACTGTCAATTTGAAATAACGTCCTTAAAAAAAATTGACAGAAATGAATACTGGTGTTTTTCTGATTCATCGAGGAATCGACAAAATTGCCATCAATCGATTGAAAAAAATCGTTACTTCCAAATAACTGCTTTCTATGTATATATTGTATATCTGCCTTATCACGTGCACCTTACAAATCCTGCACAGTGCAGGAAAGCTGCAAAATACATCATGTTTTGCACTACTTCATATGTATACTCTATTCCATAATGTGCTCATAATGTGAGTGTTCATTTACTTGTCCTTCATTTTTACTCCCCTTATTGCTCTGTTACGTTATTGTCTACTTTATTATTTGCTCGATTGTGGAACGTAGTCTGCTCGGGAAAGTGAACATAATAAGAATTTCATTGTGTAGCATTACTATGCATATGAAAAAAAAAATCTAGAATTTATATGGTCAATTTTAGAGCATTTTTTTCTTCCCAACTGCATTCTTAGCCTAGCATATCGCCCATTTTTATACCGTCCCAGGCCCTGCTCTTGTTCTGAGATGAGTTTCTCTGGGATAATTAGTCCAGTTCAAGTAGAATCTGCTTCATCTTAAATTTCTTTGAAAACAGTCATCCAAGCCACAAGTTACTTACCGGTGTTTGTTTTTTAATTATTTACAGATAATCTAAGATTTACTTGTGCTCTCAAATGTGTCCTGTTAAATTTAGTGTACCATATTTTCCGCACTATAAGGCGCATCTAAAAGCCTTAATTTTTTTAAAAAGCTGATGGTGCGCCTTATATATGGAAAGCGTTTTAAAATATGTCATTAATTGAGGGTGTGCCTTATAATCCGGTGCGCCTTATATATGGAAACCGTTTTAAAATGTCATTAATTGAGGGTGCGCCTTATAATCAGGTGCGGCTTATATATGGAAAAAGTTTTAGAATTTGTCATTGAGGGTGCACCTTATGATCCCGTGCGCCTTATATATGGAAAACGTTTTAAAATATGTCATTGATTGAGGGTGCGTCTTATAATGCGGAAAATACATTAGTTTAATTTGCTTTTCTTGCGCTTTATTGTGTTTATTTTTCCCGTTTAGCATGTTCACTTTTAGCTGTCAACTTGATACTGGGCCGCCCAACAAAAAATCCGAAAAGCGCAAATAAGAAGCTACATGAATATCCCCCAACAACAACATCGGCGCGATGTTGAGAAACAAAACAATGAAGGAAAAACCAAAAATAAGAACATAGCGATCCCGTCACAGTACCAATGAGGGATACGCTCGCAGTTTCGCCGACCTCAAAGTCTTTGAATGGCGAGAAATGTGAGAATGTTTCACACCCTCGGGTGTATCAATGCAGCAATTGTGTTGGCTCGCCCGCGCCGGTTTCGCTATGACGCTCCGCTCCAAACATCATGAGCGCAGCATGTTTTCAACTCCCTTCCAGTCACGGTGCCTTTACTTCCAATGAAGCGCTCCCCCCTCCCCTCCTCTCTTGTTTACCTGTGGCTCCGTATCCGCGGCGATGGCCAACGTCGTCACGGCGATTATGTTACAACCAGGACATCCAGTTCCCAGACGCGGGGGAACGTGGGATTCCCAATAATAATTATGATAATAGTTGTATTGTTCGCAAAGGTTTGACAGTACTTCCCGAAACCCAAGAACATACAGTAGATACGTGATGTACAAAAGGACGCCGGAGTCAATATGGCCTCGATGACATTTGGAATTTCTCCGTTGCGTTCGAGCGCTCCAGTTTTTATCGGAGCAAGTAAAGTGCATCATAACGCCAGTGTAACCTGCAGCGCAGAAACTCAGATGCGGGCCCAACACAACTAGGTCACACGCGGCACCGTAACACGCACGCACACGCCATAGCGCAAACGCGCTCGTGTGCGAGGAGGTCGCCGCTCTCGGCCTACTTTGCGCTGCCTTTTCACGACGGGGAAACGGTCCGCTCACGCTGCGCCGCACGCGCGAGGAGCGTGGAGCTCTTCCGGGACTACGTAGCGCAGATTTGATCTCATTCGCTGCCAGTGACGGCCCCAGACGTCAAAAAATTATTTATTTGTCGGATAATTGGATATATTAGGTGGGACAAAATGCATGTCAAACAAGTGTGAAGAGTTAAAAAAAACAAAACAAAACAAGAATAATATCATTGTACTGTGGATGTGTATCGATGAATTATCAACTAATTGATTGCCATATTAATATTTTTACTTGATTTATTGTAAGACACCTAAAATTGTCCAAATGCTCACCTTGGATGAAATATTTTCCGGTTCATTCATCCCCTTTGATGAAAGAAGACTTGATTAGCATTCTGTTTCCATTTGTAAACATCTGCTTTAACATTGAGTAACATTTTTGGCTTTGGCCCATATTATCCATCAAAACCAGCAGCTAGATTACAAAAAAATTACATTTTCTGCACTGGTAATTAAAAAAAAAAAAAAAAAATATATATATATATATATATATATATATATATATATATATATATATATATATATATATATATATATATATATATATATATAAAGTGATGAAAATGTAAAAAAATACATTAATCATTTAAAAAAAAATCTACGGATTATTAAAATAATTATCTGCCGCTCACTTTGCCAAGGAGTCATAACACCATTTAGCAAAAAGTTGTTTCATGTTCCAATTAATTTGATTTTAATTTGAAAATAAAAAAAAAGTACTTTTCCGGTCACACCATTAAAAAGTTTTACATTTGCTGATACCTGCAGGAATAAAGTTAACAGATTGCGCCCTCATTTGAGAACCAGTGCTCCGCCGTTTAGGGTATTTTTGTTGTCGTTGTCGGAGTATCTGCCATAAATTCCGGCTTATAAACCGCCACTTATTCCCCACCTTTTTTTTTTAACCTTGCGGCTTTTAGAGTGACGCGGTTTATTTCTCAATTTTTATTGGAGCGCTTCCAGCCCAAGAGAAACCTGCTAATTGTGTCCGAGAAAAGCTCTGGGACTGTAACTACTCTTGAATTGTTCCGTTTTGTTTGAAGGGGAAAAAGCATTGATTGGTTTTGACTGTAAATTTGCAAATTTCCCAATTCTTACCATAGACAAATTTTCCAAATAGATATCCAAATAGTTTTATCTCAAAGCGATGGTGATGAGTCTTTTACTCAGGATGCCGTGACAACTCGCAGTGCGTGTAATTGACAAGCCTTTTTCCTTTTGAATGTTAGTAATTTCCGGTTAAAGTGTTAAAATAGACCAAGCAAGCGAGAGGTCACCGGATCAATAAAATGTGCTTGAAGGCTTCCTTCCAGTTGTAAATCTTTTTCCTGGCAAAGCGCTGGCAAATGGCAGCGATCCAAACGTGGGTGGCAAGGCAGTTCAGGTGGATGGCAAAGGTCCCGGAAGGACCGCCGCTGCCAGGGACGCGTTTTTTTATTTTCCTTCTTTTCAGTTCTTTTGTTTTATAAGGAAAGAGGAGGAAGCCATTAGCTGGGTAGTTTAAAAGAATGCACTCAGTGAGCGGCCGAGATTACCTCCGCTCCAGCAAACTCGGAGCCGAGCAGCACGGCAACGCGGGCAGCGGCCCCCCGATTAGCAGAGCACGCTCGGCTTCCTGTTTTCACCGCCGCTATCTGCGTTGGGCGCCGTCACGGAGCCACACGCGCACCGGATTGCCTCACAAACACAAGTGCATAAATCCCGTTATTGCACTCTGTGCGTTTATTCATGTTTGCGTCTCGCCGGATTATCTGCGCTGACGTGGCCGCAGAAGGTTACGACTATCAAGTGACTGTTGTCATATGTCACATCCGCGTCGGGACTTTTCCATTGTGCGTAAACAATGCGCTTAAGCTTGTCAATTTGTCTTGGCTGATATGCGATAAGGCGGCCGCGGCCTCGGCATTATCGCGACCTTTAAACCGATACGGGTGGCCATCCCGCAGAAGTTATACCGTCGCGTATTAGCTTGACTCGCGCCTTCGACGAATTCGTACGCAAGCTAATTCCTCGCGCCCCGCGTCGGCGGGAGTGACATCATCTCTGGACAACGGGAGCTTGGGCGGTTCGTTTGCAAAGAGCCAGCTGTCACGTGACATCACTGGCAGCTGGTAAATAGAAGGTGTCAATGCTTACTTTTGAAAACAAATTAATAACATACGTAGACTGGGCAAAATATTGAATGAATTGGATTCATTCCTCTTTTTAAAAATCGCCCATTTGTAAATTAGCTACCGAGGTTTCGCGCAATTGTTTACAATAGTCGTTTACTCCTTAAGTGTGGCAATTTAAGTTATGCGCAAGATATGAATAGATATTTTTTGCATTTCTATGAATACGTTGACATTTAAATCAGAATATATTATTGTAATCTGAACATTTTTGACACGTTCAAAATCTATTTTTTAAATCATCAAGCATTCCTCAAGTACCAGACTTTGATTAATATCACAATTGTTCAGACTGACTGAAAAAAGAAATATCAACATTTATTTCTGGGCCATATTTTTAAAATATATATTTATTTTTTAGATCAACAATTCCGTTTTTTTTTTTCAGTCATTTTCAGCTAAGTCATCTTAATCGGCAAAAAAATAGATTTTGGATGAAAAAGAAGAAAAAAAAAACACTGTGCAATCCGTGATTGAACAATCTTAAGAATGACATTTGTAGTGGTATCACTAGGTATTTTATGCAGCAACATTAGGAAATTGTGTGCCATCGTGTGCCATCATCTGTTGTATTTCTGGCTCGTCTGCCATAAAATTACATCACTAATGACAACGCGCAACGTTGATAGTAACCAAAATAAAGTCATACGGTAACGCAATGTTCCAATCAATTTGCTCTTAGTTCGAAAAGAAAATGTCCTGTTCCTGTCACCGCTTTAAATTAGATTCGCTGAGACCTGTGTGAACTCTGTAAAAGCCTCACGAGATTGCAAACATTTGTGAAGTTGAAAAGAGACCTTAAATATATTTTCTACGCATACTTTTCATTATTATTCCTTTTTTTTGGCATTGTCCTGTGAGATAATGTAAAATAACATGCTGTGGCTTAATAAAGGTTGGAAAATTAGATTAACACAGCCTCACCCTTATCCCCTATTTCCCCTTGTGAATTTCCATTGAACTCAACATCTTTAAAGATATGTGTATATTTATGCTGAGATGATGTGAAGGATTTCTAGCCAGCAGGCTTTTGGGAGGAGGGGCAAGTTCAGTTCAGTGGTAGGCCAGAGCACAAGCGCCGGTCACCTTAAGCTTGGGGCTACGCAGATAGCATCTCGGAGCCTATACAGTAGGTCACTCATATGCAGATTAAATATGGTCGCGGTTGAATGTATCTCTTTGAACGCAGTCAGGCAAGAAGTGTCCGTTGTGGAAAAGAAGTCATGTGCCGACTAAATGATAATACAGTGATCCCCCTACTTCGCAGTTAATGGGGGCTGTCAACCCCCCCGCGAAGTCTGAAACCCGCGAAGTAGGGTATCAGTTCCTAGATTTCTATGTACGCCCCAATATAGCCGCAGTAACCATGAACAATCCTTTTTTTTTGGTATTTTTTGCACATTTTATTTCCTTTCTCCTATTTTTTAACATTACATTATCCTTATTAACATTATTGCATATTCATTAAATAAGTAATATTACTTAATTTGTTGAGAATTTGTTCTCAGGACTGGTTATCTGCACCAAGACTCCGGTGAAAGAGTACGCAAGTCATCACGTTCAACTTCACATTTATTTTGGCTCATGTATGGTGTATCATGTAGTATCTGTTGAATAATACATCAACAACAATTTTAAAGTCAGTAAACTAACATATAAACACTTAATCGATGAATTTACTGTATTTTTAGCCGACATTAGCCAGTTAGCAACAACTAACAACAACTACTAACTATAAAGTGCAACCTCTACACAAACGAACACATAAACAGAATAAACACTCATCGCTTACTAAACAGAGGCAGTAGCGTGCGTTATCAACATAAATGATAATAAACTATAAATATGAGCTTACGTTGTCATTCACTACGTCACCGTAACGAGCCGAATGACGCACAGAGAACGTAAAACAGGAAACGGAAATGCAAATTAAAAGCGTGCATTTCAAAATAAGATAAAAAACACGAACTTTAACGCTTGAAGAATTCTTAACATAGTTATTAACTAATATTACTTTGTTATTTGATGAATACAGTACTGTATATTGTACTTTTTTGCTTTTTTCATTTTTTTTACATTTTTGCACATTTTATTTTGAAATATTTTTCATTTTTCCTGGAAAAAAAACCACGAAGGCAAAGTAGGAGGGATCACTGTATATACAATGTCACATTTCATCAGTGTGTTATCGGTCAAACGTTTTGTTTTTTTTTTTTTTACGTCAAAATAACACAAATTTATGGAATGGCTTGAAAAAAGATGGCGTTCTGACGAAGGAGTCAGAACGTTATCTTTGCAATTCAGTTGAACTGCGGCGACAACGGGCAGCCATTTTTCTTCGCTTGGAGCCGGCGCAATCGTGAAACTCAACTATCTTAAATCAAAAAGTTCCATAACGCGTCTTTTCGGACGGACTTTGACGAGACAGAAGCCTCTCTCTTCTGCCGTCAGCTTTTACGAGTTATACTTTAGTTCCAGTAGACAAATGTTCCGCGGAAGACAAAGTGAAACAAAGTGGTCTGTCAGTCAGTGACATTTATTGCTTTGCCGAAGCTTATTTTAGAACAAAGCGAATCCATTTTGGGAGCAAACGGTGTCAGCGGAATGCCTCGGGGAGCGAGTCGTCCTCCGATTGATGACGCTCAACTCGGATTTGATGTTGTTTGGGCCGCGGGCGTCATGTGACGTGGTGTTTATCTTGTCGCCTCGCTCCCACGTGTATTCGACACATGTTTGTCCAGCTCTCGTAGCCCACGCCGGCTAAAAATAGACGAGCGATCTGCTCCGTGGCTCTTTTTAATTATTCAAGAGATGGAAAAGGCCAAAGTGCCGTCTGCCCTCCCTGGACGCTTGATTGTGTTTCCAGGACGTCAATTGGAAGTGGTCCGCCACTTGCTTTCCACTGCGTGATAACAATTTCCTCGAACACCCCCCCCCCCCACCCCCCAACCAATCAAGCTGAGTGGCGGCATGATGAACAACATCCCACGTCACTGGAGCAAAAGGCGTCACGTGTTCTTTTCCATGTTCGCCTCCCAAACTAGCGCCTGCTGTGACGAAGCATTTCATTGGTTCTAGACTCGAACTCGTTTTGTTAAAAAAAAATGACTTCACTCGTTGCAACAACATCACCATGAGTTAAGATGATATCAAATTACATCATCATCGGCGGCACGCTTTCCAAAATATGAAAAGCAGTAACGTCTGGATAAGAAATGTGGGACGCATGCAAATTCACTTGAAAATATAACCGCAGTGTCCATTTTATTGATATCATCTTTGTTCGCTTGA